>NC_057796.1:408482192-408495428 GCF_018294505.1 Triticum aestivum
GTTCATCCAATCGATCGGCTTCAATTAGCAGCAGTAGCAAAGGAATTGCTCGATCGGGTTCAGTTAACAGCCATCGATCGATCGCTCAGGTTCAGTAACGCGTAGCCTATACTGCAATCGCTCGGGTTCAGTTAGAGCCCAACGCCTCGCTCGGGTTCAGTTAGAGCCAACGCCTCGCACACACGCGCGTACGTGTATGAGAGAAACGTGCATCGCTCCGCCCCCGACCTCCCACCGTAACCGGGAACTCCCCGAAATTTTCCTCCCCCTTGCTTCTACCGTGGTTTTTTCCGTCATGGAAGGCCCAAAGAATGTGATGCAGCTGCGTCTCCAGCCCGCCCAGGACGAGAAGCCCATTTTCTGTCATGATTGTTTGTCATAGAAGTAGGAGCCCACCACATCTATGATGATACCGGGTTTTGTCACAATTATCGTCATAGAAGTGTCATATGTATGACAGAAAAAAAAATTCGTTCGGACCAAAATGTCACGGATGTGTCTTTTTTTGTAGTGACTACCTAGATCTATCCTTACTTTTATGCCTAGCTAGGGGCGTTAAACGATAGCGCTTGTTGGGAGGCAACCCAATTTTATTTTTAGTTTTTTGCTTTTTGCTTATGCTTAGGAATAAATATTTGTTCTAGCCTCTGGTTAGATGTGTTTTTATGTTTTAATTAGTGTTTGTGCCAAGTTAAACCTATAGGATCTTCTTGGATGATAGTTATTTGATCTTGCAGAAAATCCAGAAACTTTCTGTTCACGAAAATAATTGTTAAAAATCACCAGAACGTGATAAAATATTGATTCCAATTGCTTCTGATCAATAAACAATTTATCTAGGTCTTCCTATTTTGGCTGATTTTTTGGAGTTCCAGAAGTTTGCGTTAGTTACAGATTACTACAGACTGTTCTGTTTTTGACAGATTCTGTCTTTCGTGTGTTATTTGCTTATTTTGATGAATCTATGGCTAGTAAAATAGTTTATAAACCATAGAGAAGTTGGAATAAAGTAGGTTTAACACAAATATAAATAAATAATGAGTTCATTACAGTACCTTGAAGTGGTCTTTTGTTTTCTTTCGCTAACGGAGCCCACGAGATTTTCTGCTGAGTTTTGTGTTGTGAAGTTTTCAAGTTTTGGGTGAAAGATTTGATGGATTATGGAACAAGGAGTGCCAAGAGCCTAAGCTTGGGGATGCCCATGGCACCCCCAAGATAATCTAAGGACACCTAAAATCCAAAGCTTGGGGATGCCCCGGAAGGCATTCCCTCTTTCGTCTACTTCCATCGGTAACTTTACTTGGAGCTATATTTTTATTCACCACATGATATGTGTTTTGCTTGGAGCGTCTTGTATGATTTGAGTCTTTATTTTTTAGTTTACCACATTCATCTTTGCGGTACACACCTTTTGAGAGAAACACACATGATTCGGAAATTATTAGAATACTCTATGTGCTTCACTTATATCTTTTGAGTTATATAGTTTTTGCTCTAGTACTTCAGTTGTATCTTTTAGAGCACGGTGGTGGATTTGTTTTATAGAAACTATTGATCTCTCATGCTTCACTTAGATTATTTTGAGAGTCTTAAATAGCATGGTAATTTGCTTAAAAAATCCTAATATGCTAGGTATTCAAGATTAGTAAAAACTTTCTTATGAGTGTGTAGAATACTAAGAGAAGTTTGATGCTTGATGATTGTTTTGAGACATGGAGGTAGTGATATTAAAGTTGTGCTAGTTGAGTAGTTGTGAATTTGAGAAATACTTGTGTTGAAGTTTGCAAGTCCCGTAGCATGCACGTATGGTAAACGTTATGTAACAAATTTGAAACATGAGGTGTTCTTTGATTGTCCTCCTTATGAGTGGCGGTCGGGGACGAGCGATGGTCTTTTCCTACCAATCTATCCCCCCTAGGAGCATGCGCGTAGTGCTTGGTTTTTAATATCTTGTAGATTTTTGCAATAAGTATGTGAGTTCTTTATGACTAATGTTGAGTCCATGGATTATACGCACTCTCAGCTTTCCACCATTGCTAGCCTCTTCGGTACTGTGCATTGCCCTTTCTCACATTGAGAGTTGGTGCAAACTTCGCCGGTGCATCCAAACCCCGTGATATGATACGCTCTTTCACACATAAACCTCCTTATATCTTCCTGAAAATAGCCGCCATACCTACCTATTATGGCATTTCCATAGCCATTGCGAGATATATTGCCATGCAACTTTCCACCGTTCCATTTATCATGACACGTTCATCATTATCATATTGCTTTGCGTGATCATGTAGTTGACATAGTATTTTTGGCAAAGCCACCGTTCATAATTCTTTCATACATGTCACTCTTGGTTCATTGCATATCCCGGTACACCGCTGCCGGCATTCATATAGAGTCATACTCTGTTCTAGTATCGAATTGTAATCATTGAGTTGTAAATAAATATAAGTGTGATGATCATCATTTTCTAGAGCATTGTCCCAAGTGAGGAATAAAAAAAAGAGAGGAAGGCCATAAAAAAAAGAGAAGGCCCAAAAAATGAGAGAAAAAGAGAGAAGGGACAATGTTACTATCCTTTTACCACACTTGTGCTTCAAACTAGCACCATAATCTTCATGATAGAGAGTCTCTTGTTTTGTCACTTTCATATACTAGTGGGAATTTTTCATTATAAAACTTGGCTTGTATATTCCAACAATGGGCCTCCTCAAGTGCCCTAGGTCTTCGTGAGCAAGCAAGTTGGATGCACACCCTCTTAGTTTCTTTTGTTGAGCTTTCATATATTTATAGCTCTAGTGCATCCGTTGCATGGCAATCCCTACTCCTTCCATTAACATCAATCGATGGGCATCTCCATAGCTCATTGATTAGCCTCATTGATGTGAGACTTTCTCCTTTTTCTCTTCTCCACATAACCCCCATCATCATATTCTATTGCACCCATAGTGCTATATCCATGGCTCACGCTCATGTATTGCGTGAAGGTTGAAAAAGTTTGAGATTACTAAAGTATGAAACAATTGCTTGGCTTGTCATCGGGGTTGTGCATGATGAGAGCATTCTTGTGTCACGAAAATGGAGCATGACTAAACTATATGATTTTGTAGGGATGAACTTTCTTTGGCCATGTTATTTTGAGAGGACATAATTGCTTAGTTAGTATGCTTGAAGTATTATTATTTTTATGTCAATATTGAACTTTTATCTTGAATCTTTCGGATCTGAATATTCATACCACAATTAAGAAGAATTACATTGAAATTATGCCAAGTAGCATTCCACATCAAAAATTCTGTTTTTATCATTTACCTACTCGAGGACGGGCAGGAATTAAGCTTGGGGATGCTTGATACGTCTCCAACGTATCTATAATTTTTGATTGCTCCATGCTATATTATCTTCTGTTTTGGACATTATTGGGCTTTATTATACACTTCTATATTATTTTTGGGACTAACCTATTAACCGGAGGCCCAGCCCAGAATTGTTGTTTTTTGCCTATTTCAGAGTTTCGCAGAAAAAGAATATCAAACGGAGTCCAAACGGAATGAAACCTTCGGGAAAGTGATTTTTGGAACGAACGTGATCCAGAGGACTTGGACCCTATGTCAAGAAAGCTACCAGGAAGCCACGAGGTAGGGGGCGCGCCTACCCCCCTGGGCGCGCCCTCCACCCTCGTGGGCCCCACGTTGCTCCATCGACGTACTCCTTCCTCCTATATATACCTACGTACCCCCAAACTACCAGATACGGAGCCAAAAACCCAATTCCACCGCCGCAACCTTCTGTACCCGTGAGATCCCATCTTGGGGCCTGTTCCGAAGCTCTGCCGGAGGGGGCATCGATCACGGAGGGCTTCTACATCAACACCATAGCCTCTCCGATGAAGTGTGAGTAGTTTACCTCAGACCTTCGGGTCCATAGTTATTAGCTAGATGGCTTCATCTCTTTTTGGATCTCAATACAATGTTCTCCCCCTCTCTCATGGAGATCTATTTGATGTAATCTTCTTTTGCGGTCTGTTTCTTGAGACCGATGAAGTGTGGGTTTATGATCAAGTTTATCTATGAACAATATTTGAATCTTCTAAATTCTTTTATGTATGATTGGTTATCTTTGCAAGTCTCTTCGAATTATCAGTTTGGTTTGGCCTACTTGATTGATCTTTCTTGCAATGGGAGAAGTGCTTAGCTTTGGGTTCAATCTTGCGGTGTCCTTTCCTAGTGATAGTAGGGGCAGCAAGGAACGTATTGTATTGTTGCCATCGAGGATAACAAGATGGGCTTTATATCATATTGCATGAGTTTATCCATCTACATCATGTCATCTTGCTTAACGTATTTCTCTGTTCTTATGAACTTAATACTCTAGATGCATGTTGGATAGCGGTCGATGTGTGGAGTAATAGTAGTAGATGCAGGCAGGAGTCGGTCAACTTGTCTCGGACGTGATGCCTATATAGATGATCATACCTAGATATTCTCATAACTATGCTCAATTCTGTCAATTGCTCAACAGTAATTTGTTCACCCACCGTAAATATTTATGCTCTTGAGAGAAGCCACTAGTGAAACCTATGACCCCCGGGTCTATTTTCCATCATATTAATCTCCCGACAACAAGCTATTTCTGGCGCCGTTTTTGTTTTACTTTCTTTACTTTGCATCTTTATCATAAAAATACCAAAAATATTATCTTATCATATCTATCAGATCTCACTCTCGTAAGTGACCGTGTAGGGATTGACAACCCCTTATCGCGTTGGTTGCGAGGATTTATTTGTTTGTGTAGGTGGGAGGGACTCATGCGTGGCCTCCTACTGTATTGATACCTTGGTTCTCAAAAACTGAGGGAAATACTTACGCTACTTTGCTGCATCACCCTTTCCTCTTCAAGGGAAAACCAACGCAGTGCTCAAGCGGTAGGAGTGATCACTTAGATGATTAGAGGGATGTCTATCTAAGTGGGAGTTCTTAAGTAATATGATTAATTGAACTTTAATTTATCATGAACTTAGTACCTGATAGTATTTTGCATGTCTATGTTGTTGTAGATATATGGCCCGTGCTACTGTTCCGTTGAATTTTAATGCATTCCTAGAGAAAGCTAAGTTGAAAGATGATGGTAGCAACAACACGGACTGGGTCCGTAACTTGAGGATTATCCTCATTGCTGCACAGAAGTATTATGTCCTGGAAGCACCGCTGGGTGCCAGGCTGCTGCAGATGCTACTGATGATGTTAAGAACGTCTGGCAGAGCAAAGCTGATGACTACTCGATAGTTCAGTGTGCCATGCTTTACGGCTTAGAACCGGGACTTCAACGACGTTTTGAATGTCATGGAGCATATGAGATGTTCCAGGAGTTGAAGTTAATATTTCAAGCAAATGCCCGAATTGAGAGATATGAAGTCTCCAATAAGTTATATAGCTGCAAAATGGAGGAGAATAGTTCTGTCGGTGAACATATACTCAGAATGTATGGGTACCACAACCACTTGACTCAACTGGGAGTTAATCTTCCTGATGATAGTGTCATTGACAGAGTTCTTCAATCACTGCCACCAAGCTACAAAAGCTTCATGATGAAATATAATATGCAAGGGATGGATAAGACAATTCCCGAGCTCTTCGCGATGCTAAAAGTTACGGAGGTAGAAATCAAGAAGGAGCATCAAGTGTTGATGGTCAACAAGACCACCAGTTTCAAGAAGAAGGGCAAAGGGAAGAAGGGGAACTTCAAGAAGAACGGCAAGCAAGTTGCTGCTCAAGTGAAGAAGCCCAAGTCTGGACCTAAGCCTCAGACTGAGTGCTTCTACTACAAAGGGACTGGTCACTGGAAGCGGAACTGCCCCAAGTATTTGGCGGATAAGAAGGATGGCAAAGTGAAAGGTATATTTGATATACATGTTATTGATGTGTACTTAACTAATGCTCCCAGTAGCGCCTGGGTATTTGATATTGGTTCTATTGCTCATATTTGCAACTCGAACGGGCTACGGATTAAGCGAAGATTAGCTAAGGACGAGGTGACGATGCATGTGGGAAATGGTTCCAAAATCGATGTGACCGCGGTTGGCACGCTACCTCTACATCTACCTTCGGGATTAGTTTTAGACCTGAATAATTGTTAGTTGGTGCCAGTGTTGAGCATGAACATTATATCTAGATCTTGTTTGATGCGAGACGGTTATTCATTTAAATCAGAGAATAATGGTTGTTCTATTTATGTGAGTAATATCTTTTATGGTCATGCACCCTTGATGAGTGGTCTATTTTTGTTGAATCTCGATAGTAGTGATACACATATTCATAGTATTGAAGCCAAAATATATAAGTTCAATAATGATAGTGCAACTTATTTGTGGCACTGCCGTTTAGGTCATATTGGTGTAAAGCGCATGAGGAAACTCCATGTTGATGGGCTTTTGGAATCACTTGATTATGAATCACTTGATACTTGCGAACCATGCCTCATGGGGAAAATGATAAAACTCCATTCTCCGGAACTATGGAGCGAGCAACAAACTTGTTGGAAATAATACATACTGATGTATGCGGTCCAATGAGTATTGATGCTCGCGGCGGGTATCGTTATTTTCTAACCTTCACAGATGATTTGAGCAGATATGGGTATATCTACTTGATGAAACATAAGTCTGAAACATTTGAAAAGTTCAAAGAATTTCAGAGTGAAGTGGAAAATCATCGTAACAAGAAAATAAAGTGTCTGCGATCTGATCGTGGAGGAGAATATTTGAGTTACGAGTTTGGTCTTCATTTGAAACAATGTGGAATAGTTTCGCAACTCACGCCACCTGGAACACCACAGCGTAATGGTGTGTCCGAATGTCGTAACCGCACTTTATTAGATATGGTGCAATCTATGATGACTCTTATTGATTTGCCGCTATCGTTTTGGGGTTATGCTTTAGAGACGGCTGCATTCACGTTAAATAGGGCACCATCTAAATCCGTTGAGACGACACCATATGAACTATGGTTTGGCAAGAAACCCAAGTTGTCATTTCTGAAAGTTTGGGGCTGCGATGCTTATGTGAAAAAGCTTCAACCTGATAAGCTCGAACCCAAATCGGAGAAATGTGTCTTCATAGGATACCCAAAGGAGACTGTTGGGTACACCTTCTATCACAGATCCGAAGGCAAGATATTCGTTGCTAAGAATGGATCCTTTCTAGAGAAGGAGTTTCTCTCGAAAGAAGTGAGTGGGAGCAAAGTAGAACTTGATGCGGTAATTGTACCTTCTTCCGAATTGGAAAGTATTTCATCACAGAAAACACTTCCAGTGATTCCTACACCAATTAGTGAGGAAGCTAATGACAGTGATCATGAAACTTCACATCAAGTTACTACTGAACCTCGTAGGTCAACCAGAGTAAGATCCTTACCAGAGTGGTATGGTAATCCTGTTCTGGACGTCATGTTACTAGACCATAACGAACCTACGAACTATGAGGAAGCGATGATGACCCCTGATTCCGCAAAATGGCTTGGGGCCATGATATCTGAGATGGGATCCATGTATGAGAACAAAGTGTGGGCTTTGGTTGACTTGCCCGATGATCGGCAAGCCATCGAGAATAAATGGATCTTCACGAAGAAGACTGACGCTGACGGTAATGTTACTGTCTACAAAGCTCGACTTGTTGTGAAAGGTTTTCGACAAGTTCAAGGAGTTGACTACGATGAGACTTTCTCACCCGTAGCGATGCTTAAGTCTATCCGAATCATGTTAGCAATTTCTGCATTTTATGATTATGAAATTTGGCAAATGGATGTCAAAACTGCATTCCTGAATGGATTTCTGGAAGAAGAGTTGTATATGATGCAACCAGAAGGTTTTGTTGATCCAAAGGATGATAACAAAGTGTGCAAGATCTAGCGATCCATTTATGGACTGGTGCAAGCCTCTCGGAGTTGGAATAAACGTTTTGATAGTATGATCAAAGCATATGGTTTTATACAAACTTTTGGAGAAGCCTATATTTACAAGAAAGTGAGTGGGAGCTCTGTAGCATTTCTAATATTATATGTGGATGACATATTGTTGATTGGAAATGATATAGAATTTTTGGATAGCATAAAAGGATACTTGAATAAAAGTTTTTCAATGAAAGACCTCGGTGAAGCTGCCTATATATTGGGCATCAAGATCTATAGAGATAGATCAAGACGCTTAATTGGACTTTCACAAAGCACATACCTTGATAAGATTTTGAAGAAGTTCAAAATGGACCAGTCAAAGAAAGGGTTCTTGCCTGTGTTACAAGGTGTGAAGTTGAGTGCGACTCAATTCCCGATCACTGCAGAAGATAGAGACAAAATGAAAGTCATTCCCTATGCTTCAGCCATAGGTTCTATCCTGTATGGAATGCTGTGTACCAGACCTGATGTGTGACTTGCTATAAGTATAGTAGGGAGGTACCAAAGTAATCCAGGAGTGGACCTCTAGACAGCAGTCAAGAACATTCTGAAATAAATGAAAAGGACTAAGGATATGTTTCTCGTTTATGGAGGTGACAAAGAGCTCGTCGTAAATGGTTACTTCGATGCAAGCTTTGACACTGATTCGGATGAATCTAAGTCGCAAACCGAATACGTGTTTATATTGAACGGTGGAGCTGTCAGTTGGTGCAGTTCTAAGCAGAGCGTCGTGGCGGGATCTACGTGTGAAGCGGAATACATAGCTGCTTCGGAAGCAGCAAATGAAGGAGTTCATATCCGATCTAGGTGTCATACCTAGTGCATTGGGTCCAATGAAAATCTTTTGTGACAATACTGGAGCAATTGCCTTGGTGAAGGAATCCAGATTTCACAAGAGAACCAAGCACATCAAGAGACGCTTCAATTCCCTCCGTCATCAAGTGTCGGAAGGGGACAGAGAGATTTGCAAGATACATATGGATCTGAATGTTGCAGACCCAGTGACTAAGCCTCTCTCACGAGCAAAACATGATCAGCACCAAGACTCCATGGGTGTTAGAATCATTACAATGTAATCTAGATTATTGACTCTAGTGCAAGTGGGAGACTGAAGGAAATATGCCCTAGAGGCAGTAATAAAGTTGTTATTTATATTTCCTTATATCATGATAAATGTTTATTATTCATGCTAGAATTGTATTAACCGGAAACTTAGTACATGTGTGAATACATGGACAAACAGAGTGTCACTAGTATGCCTCTACTTTGACTAGCTCGTTAATCAAAGATGGTCAAGTTTCCTAGCCATGGACATGTGTTGTCATTTGATGAACGGCATCACATCATTAGAGAATGATGTGATTGACATGACCCATCCGTTAGCTTAGCACTATGATCATTTAGTTTGTTGCTATTGCTGTCTTCATAACTTATACATGTTCCTATAACTATGAGATTATGCAACTCCCGAATACCGGAGGAACACTTAGTGTGCTATCAAACGTCACAACGTAACTGGGTGACTATAAAGATGCTCTACAAGTGTCTCCGATGGTGTTTGTTCGGTTGGCATAGATCGAGATTAGGATTTGTGTAAGTGCATCTAGTGCCACCCCTAGTTGGTTTTGGAGTATTGACGACAAACTTGGTTGAGGGACTAATGTGTTTGTGAGAATTGCAGGATAACACAGGTAGTAGTCCCTCATTGATTCGGTTTACCTACCGGAGATGATCCCTAAAAATGTGTGAAGACATTGAAGACAATGGTGGTATGTGAAGATATTCACAACGAAGATTATGACTTGAGAAGAAATTCACGTGAAGACTATGGAGTGCGAAGACATAGTTGTTTCGTAGTTTCCTTTTCTTCTTTGTTGAGTCATAGGAACCACTGCACTATTAAGTGGGGTCCAAGTGAACAAAGTCTGAGTGACTGATGTGATGCTCAACCTAATCCTATGTCTTCGAGCAAAGACAATGAGAGCAAATCTTATCCAAAGCTGGATGAGTCAGCTTTACTTGTAGCCCAAGTCAAGCTGCCGCGTGAGTTTGAAATCTGACAAGTGGACACGTGTCAGTTCCTTAGTGACCCAGGGTCATTTCGGACAAATCAGGTCGGGTTGCCTCCTGGCTATAAATAGCCCACCCCCTACACCATAAATTGGTGGCTGCTCAGAGTTAGTGCATGGCTTTTGTCGTTAGAGAGCAACCCACTGCAGAAGCATTTGAGAGAGAGATCCTTGCGAGGACAAAGCCCAAAACACCCAGAGCCAAAGAGTGTTAGGCATCACTGAAGTCTTTCTGTCCGCGTGATCTGAAGACTTATTACACTTGAGGACTGTGTATCCTCCAACCGGTTAGGCGTTGCGTTCTGAGCATCCAAGAGTCATTGTGGATTGCCGGTGAACGAAGTCTGTGAAGGTTTGGAAGTCTACCTTGAAGACTTACTAGAGTGATTGGGTGAGGACTAGGTGTCCTTAGCTCATGGGGAATAAGGTGAAGACGCAGTCTTCTGAGTTGAATCTCAGCCTCCCTAACCAGACGTAAAGTTGTCACAGCAACTGGAACTGGTCCAACAAATCCCTGTCCTCTCCAAGCTACTGGTTCTATCTTCTCCTTCTCTTTACTTATAGTTTGTCTTCATGAAGTCATTGCATGCTTCCTTGATCTCATTGACTTCACTGTGTGACGACTATTGGTGTTTGGCTTCATACTCTTCCATCTTGATCCGTACTACCTAGTTGCTAATAGTCTTCGTGCTTTCACTTCATTGCTTACTTGACTATGGCTTGTCTAGTGTATTCTACCTTCCACTGCAAATCAATAGGCTCAGTTCTATTGTTTGTCTTCAAAGCCCCTGTGTTTTGAAGACTTTGATAAAAATCGCCTATTCACCCCCCTCTAGTCGATAACTAGCACTTTCAATTGGTATCAGAGCAAGGTACTCCCTTATTCTGTGTGATTCGGTTTAACCACCTGGAGTTTTAGCTATGTCGACTGCACGGATAATCAAAATCTCCATTGAGTGCCTTGTCTTCGATGGCACTGATTACCCCTACTGGAAGAATAAGATGCGTATGCATCTTGAAGCCATTGATGTCGACCTCTGGTATGTCGTCAAGAACGGCGTTCCCAAGGCGGGTGAAGGTGTCACCCCTGCTGATGTCAAGAGGTTCATTCAACTGGATTCCACTACCAAGAACATCATCTGTGGTCATCTAACCAAAGGACAGTATGGTCGTGTGAGTGCTCTGGAAACTGCGAAGCTAGTCTGGGAGTGGCTCTACAAGGTCAATGAAGGCGTCTCAACCCAGAGAGACTCAAGGATCAGTGTTCTTCGCAACCTCTTCAACCGCTTCAAGAGAAATGAAAATGAGAATGAACAACTCACATTTGATCGCCTCACTAATATCACAAAATGAGCTTCATGCACTCGGCGCCACTAAGATCACCAAGCATGAAATCGTCAAGACACTCTTGAGATCGCTCGACAGCTCATTTGACACCCTGGCCCCGATGATTCAAGAATGCCCTGACTTCAAGACTCTCGATCCGTCTGACATACTTGAGAGGCTCAACACACATGAGTTGCAGTTATCTGAGAAAAGAGATATCTATGGTCCCAACTATGGCCGAACTCGCGCTTTGAAGGCAAAGGCTTTTTCCTCATCTAAAGAAGAATCTGACTGCAGTTCTGGGGATCCTGAAGACATTGGAAAGGAGCTTGCTATGCTTGTGAAGAAGTTCTAGAAATTCACTAAGAAGAAAGGCTTCAGAAAGTCTTCAAGATGCAGCTCGAGAAATGATGAAGCTTCTACTCATGACCACAAGAAGAGAACATGCCACAAGTGCAAGAAACCTGGTCACTACATCTCTGAGTGTCCACAGTGGGACAACGAGAACAAGAAGAAGAAGAGGAAGAAGAAGAAGAAGAAGAGCAAGGAGTATGATTCTGATGACAAGAAGAAGAAGAAATCCTCAAAGTCTTCTTCCAAGTCTTCGTCCAAGTCTTCATCATACAAGAAGATCTCGTCTGGCAAGGCTCGTGCATTTGTTGGCAAGGAGATGGATTCAGAGGAGGAGTCTGCTTCTGAGGAGGCGGAGGTGGAATCTGAGGAGGAGTCTGATTCAGGCATGGCAAGCCTAGCTCTAGCTACAGCCTATGTTGCCAAGTCCATATTCAACGCCGAAGACAATGGCTCCGTCACCAACGCTGATGCTAATGACAAGGACGACTCTGCCCCCACCTACTGCTTCATGGCACGTGGTGCCAAGGTAAACTCATGCGATGCCTACTTTCGAACATCAAGTGAAGATGACTCTGATTGTGAATCCAGACCTAGCTACAAAACACTTGGTAAAATTGCAACTGAACAATAGAAAGCTATGGAACATATTCAAAAATTGCTAGACAAAAGCGATGACCTGTTGGACGCGGAAATGACCCGATCTCAGTCCTTAATTGAAGACATCAAAAATCTTCATGTTAAGTACGAGGAACTTGAAAGTCGTCATGAAACGCTCTCAACAACTCATGAAAAGCTTTCCTACGATTATCTTCAAAGGAAGCAAGACCTTGAGAAATTGAGAGCGGCTCATGAAGATCTTCAAAAGGAGAACGAGTCACTTCGCGCTCAACAGATCAGTCCCACTCAGGAAGGATTTGAACCACCATGTCTAAAATGCCTTGAGCGTGATAACGCTACCTCTGTTGCTGAATGTTCTACTGCTGCTACTGTTACAATATCTTCAACTGCTGATGTGGTAACTAACCCCTCAACTGAGGATACCACTACTATTACTGATGAGAATGCCAGATTGAAGACATTGCTTGAGACAGGAATGTACAAAAGTCTCAAAGGGCATCAGACACTATGTGATGTCCTCAAAAAGCAGATTCTGAACTGAAACCCTAGGAAAGAGGGTGTTGGGTTCGAGAGGAAAATGAATGTTGATGGTTCTTACTGGAAGCCTGGGCAGTACCCCAAAACCACATGGGTTGCTACAAAGGGACCTTCAGTGGATCCATCCACCTTATCTGGCTTCACTTGTGCTAACTCGATTATCACTGATGAATCCTTTGATGCAAACTATAAACTGTTTAAGAATCAAAATGGTGAAGTGTTTGCTAGGTATATTGGTACTAACTGCAGGAATGGGTCACCTATGAAGAAGATCTGGGTACCCAAAAGTTGTCTTGAGAATCTTCCTGTGAATGTCATCATGACACCACCAGGGAAGAAGACAAACCCAGACCAAAGGCTTCATGTGGTCCAAAGGCTTCATACAGACA
>NC_057796.1:408509241-408667732 GCF_018294505.1 Triticum aestivum
GGACTCACCAGAGTCACCTTAACGCCAATGTTTTGCAGGGAAATCATACTCAGACTTCTGAATATGAGCGTGTTTCTTCAAACCGCTATGTTCACAAAACTAAGAACTTTTCTACTTATTCATATGAGTATTATTCACCTCCTGCAAGGCTATTTGCTAGGGCTCCAAAGCCGAAGTTCTCAGATGCTTCACTTAGACTCATTTTGCTTCTAAGCCACCCCTGAAAATGTGGGTGGTTAAGAAAACTTAACTCTCTTTTGCAGGGAAAGGTCTCCAGCCGGAAATCAAAGGCATCTGATGCTATTGCTGGGGACCTAAAACATCTTGTGGGGCGCAATATAAAATGCCCAAATGGTCTTACTATGTATTTTGTTCCTGAATCACTTGCAAATCATCCTGTCAGTCCTAACCTTGATCTGAGCTTTGATAATCCGCTTGTTTGTCAAATGTTTATGCTTCACAATACCCTTGGTGAAGCCTATCCCCCTAACTGCACTGTAGGGTATGACACCACATGCTTCAGAATGGATTATGGACAGTGGATGCACTAGTCCCATGACTGGTGATCGAAGTCTTCTCATGGACTCAACCTTACGTCCATCTGACAAGAGTCACATCACATTTGCTGACACTGGTAAAAGCAAGGTATTGGGTCTTGGTAGAGTTGCAATCTCAAAGGATCGGCACATGGATAAAGTGATGCTTGTTGAATCCCTTGGTTTCAACTTAATGTTTGGCTCAATGCTTTGTGACTTAAACATGATTGTGATATTTGGAAAATATCGTTGCCTTGTTCTAATGGATTCTGACAAATCTCTAGTCTTTGAAGGGTATCGAAAAGATGATCTGTATATGGTAGATTTCTCGGCAGGACCACAGTTGGCCGTATGTCTTCTAGCAAAAGCTTCAGAGTGCTGGCTCTGGCATTGGAGGCTAGGGCATGCTGGCATGAGGAACTTGTACACACTCGCGAAGAAGAAACATGTCGTAGGCATCGAGGGCGTCATGTTCAAGAAGGATCATCTGTGTGGTGCCTGCGAAGCTGGAAAGATGACTAGAGCCAAGCATCCCTCGAAGACAATCATGATGACATCTCAACCCTTCGAGCTGCTTCACATGGACCTATTTGGCCCTACTCACTACTCTACTCTTACTACCACTACTTGTCTCTATGGCTTCGTCATTGTTGATGACTATTCTAGATATACTTGGGTGCATATAATCCTTTACAAGAATGAGGTGCAGGATGTCTTCAGACGCTTCGCCAATCGTGCCATGACGAACTATGACATCAAGATCAAGCACATCAGAAGTGACAATGGCACAGAGTTCAATAACACATTCCTTGACACTTATCGTGATACATTGGGCATCAATCATGAGTTCTCTACTCCATACACACCTTAGCAGAATGGCATCGTGGAGCGCAAGAACAGAACACTCATTGAGGTGGCACGGACGATGCTTGATGAGTACAAGAATCCAAGGAAGTTCTGGCCTGAAGCCATTGATACTGCATGCCACATCATCAACCATGTTTATCTTCACAAGCTTCTAAAGAAGACATCCTATGAGCTTCTAACTGGTAAGAAGCCAAACGTCAGTTACTTCAGAGTATTTGGTGCTAGGTGCTAGATCAAGGATCCACATCACACTTCAAATTTTGCACCAAAAGCACATGAAGGTTTTTTGCTTGGTTACGGAAAGGATTCGCACTCCTACAGAGTCTTCAACCTCTTTCACTGTAAAGTGGTTGAAATTGTGGATGTGCGGTTCGATGAAACTAACGGCTCGCAAAGAGAGCACTTGCCAAATGTGCTAGATGAAGTCCCTCCTAGTGAATCCATCAAGCTTATGGGTACTGGAGAAAACATACCTTCAGAGGGACAGGCTGAAGAAGAAATCATCATTGCACCAAGTCAACCTGAAGACAATGCTCATCCTGAAGCCAATGCTGAAAAAGAAGACAATGATAAGCAAGGGCAAAATCTTTGTCCAGTTCATCCTCGTGTTGCAAATGAAGTACAGATTGAGAAGATTATTGATAGCATCAATGCACCTGGTCCACTCACTCGTTCAAGAGCAACTCAGCTAGCAAATTTCTGTGGGCACTTTGCATTTGTCTCTATATCTGAACCCAAGAAAGTTGCTGAAGCCTTTACGGAACCTGAATGGATTCAAGCTATGCAAGAAGAGCTTCAACAGTTTGAGCTGAACAATGTGTGCGAATTAGTCAAGCGTCCTAACCCTCGTAAGCACAATATCATTGGCACGAAATGGATCTATCGCAACAAACAAGATGAGCATGGTCAAGTCGTCAGAAAAAAAAGGCTCGTCTCGTTGCTCAAGGATACACTCAAGTTGAAGGGATTGACTTCGATGAAACATTTGCTCCTGTGGCTAGGCTTGAAGCCATTCGCATACTACTAGCCTATGCCAACAATCACAACATCCTCCTGTACCAAATGGATGTGGAGAGTGCATTTCTCAATGGGAAGATTGAAGAAGAAGTATACGTTGCACAACCACCTGCCTTTGAAGATACAAAAACATCCTGATATGGTATACAAGCTCAACAAAGCATTGTATGGCCTCAAACAAGCCCCTCGTGCTTGGTATGACACACTCAAAGACTTCCTGAAGAGCAAAGGCTTCAAACCTGGTTCTCTAGATCCTACACTCTTCACGAAGACATATGATGGAGAACTGTTTGTGTGCCAAATCTATGTGGATGACATTATCTTCGGATGCACTGACAAAAGATACAGTGATTAGTTTGGACACATGATGCAAGAGCAATATCAGATGTCCATGATGGGTGAGCTGAGGTTCTTCCTCGGTCTTCAAATACGCCAGCAGAGCAACGGCATCTTCATATCACAAGAGAAATACCTCAAAGATTGCCTGAAGAAGTTTGGAATGCAAGACTGCAAAGGATAGACAACGCCAATGCCAACCAAAAGTCATCTGGGCCCCGACGATAATGGTAAAGAGTTCGATCAAAAGGTATACCACTCCATGATTGGTTCTTTACTCTATTTATGTGCATCTAGGCCAGATATCATGCTTAGCGTTTGCATGTGTGCCCGATTCCAAGCGGCACCAAAGGAATCGCATCACTTAGCTGTGAAGCGAATTCTTCGATATTTGGCTTACACCCCAGCACTAGGATTATGGTATCCAAAGGGCTCAGTGTTTGATCTAGTTGGATTCTCAGATGTTGATTATGCTGGTGACAAGGTTGATCGCAAGTCCACATCAGGCACATGTCACTTTCTTGGACGATCTCTTGTCTGTTGGTCTTCAAAGAAGCAAAACTGTGTGTCTCTCTCCACTGCTGAATCTGAATACATTGCTGCTGGATCTTGCTGCGCTCAGCTTCTATGGATGAAGCAAACTCTCAAGGACTATGGCATCCATCTGAAGCAAGTGCCACTTTACTGTGACAATGAAAGCGCCATCAAGATTGCCAACAACCCTGTTCAACACTCCAAGACAAAGCACATTGAAATTTGTCATCACTTTCTAAGAGATCATGTCATGAAGGAAGATATTGATATCATTCACGTCAACACTGAAGAGAAATTGGCAGATATCTTCACAAAGCCCTTGGATGAGAAAAGGTTTTGCAAGTTGCGGTCTGAGCAAAATATCTTAGAATCCTCGAACGTCCTGTGATTGGACACACATCCTAACGCTTATGCATGTTGATGACTTAGATGTGCAACACACGAAGTAAAGTATATCTTCAATCAATGAAGACATACACTCTATGTGTGAATACATTAATGTGGAATTTGACTTCGGAGCACCACGATAATTGTGCACCGTGTCTGGGTCCAATACTTCCTATACGGTGGGTAACGCCACCACCAAACTTTTGTTGAAGTGTTTCGTTTGGCATCACATATGCAAAGTCTTCGCATTTGGTTCGTCTTAAACATTGATTTGACTTCATGTTTATCTTCACAATGTTGATTTGGTCTTATTCTGATATATACATATATTTGTGTTCTGTCCTCTACAACATTCACTTATAGCTATGTCTTCTTGTTTGAATCTTTTGATCTAAGTGAATGTGATCGGACCCTAACCCCTTCTATGCTTCTACCTCAGATTCTATCTATCTAAATCATATGCATTCTATTGAAACTGTCGAATGTCTTCTCTGCGTCCTTGTCAGTAGAAGATACAGAGACAAAAGTTGAATCTGTTTTAATGATATATCCTTATTGCCTGAAACCCGGAGAAGCCGGAACGACCACCCGACAGTCCAGGCGTGCGTGGGAACATGGAACAACTTCCAATATGTTGCATGCTCGCCACGTGTCCTTCAGATGTGAACCGCCAGGGGCACCTGCATAATTGCGTTGTGCTGTCCCTTTCCTTATAAATACACAACTCACCACGGTCACAATCTCTTCTTCCATCTCACCACCTCGCACAAACCCTAGCGCCTCCGCTAGCTCGCGTCGATGCCGGAGACGAAGCGCTTAGCTGCCGCGACTTCTCCGACGCCGTCCTCACCCCGGCCGTGGACCTCGTCCTCTCCGCCGCCGCCGTAGGTGTCTTCCGTCGCCAAGTTAGGGCACGGGAGATTGAACTGCTCGGCCTCCCTCTTCGTCTCGTCTAGCAGTTCGTCAAGGGTAATTAAAACTTACTTTTTTCTGCCTTTTTGATCCGGCAGATCCATCCACTTCAACCAAAAGTGGTTTCTAAACTTCCAACTCTGGATCTATTTTGTTCTGTATCTCATATCATGCCAAGTATATTCACTTATGCTTCACCACTAGTTAGATTCCTCACTTGTACTTATTCATGGATTCGTACAAATCTGGAACCAACTCTCTCCAAATAAGTGAATGTCTTCGCACTTTGAGGTCAATGTCTTCAAACTGATTTATCTTCAAAATCTTCTGAGAATGCATATGACCTCTTCCCCTTCCCTCGCACCTCTAATGCTGTCACAGGTACATGTCCGTGGGAGAATCCCTTGGTTCTCATAGTCTGCATTCATTTGCAGAATTCTTACAGCACCTCATCAACTCTCCTGAAGCCAGTTCCTGTCTGACCAGCAGAAGGAAGCCATTCATACTTTTGAAGCCTTTCAGATTGAATATAATGGCCACTGAGAAATCAGCTAGAAAGGGTGGCAGGCAGCGCCGTGGGGATACAGCCAAGGACTTGCCACCAGATCTCTTTGAATTGTACAAGTCTGCTCCTGAAGAGAATTACAATCAGCGCAAAACCCGAATCCAATGGATCCGATGATATTGGGTAGAAAAATGGTTCCAATACAAATTCATGACTGCTGAATATGCTGAAAAGAACGCCATCAAGCGACCATGGGGAGATATTCTATACAAAAATCTTTAGCCCAAGTCCAAGTCCGAAGCCATTGCTCAAGGCTTCTATCCTTGCATGGTCCGAGGACCACAACCAGAGAATGCCGGCCCATCTTCTCTGTTATGGTGTCGCGACGACAATCTTTTCAAGCGCAACTACCAGTTTGCCAAAGATTCTGCTGTGAAGAACAAGAAAAATCTTGGGTGCAACTTCAACCCTGGTCCGTCTGCTCTAAGGGCTGATGGCACACGTGATGCCAACCCCAATGTCATCGGCCCCTTTGACAACTTTGATGGTCTCCTCTCTTACATCGCTGCCCAGAGGGCCGCTGTGGAGCAATCAGGTGATGATGCAAATTCTGATGAAGCGCCAGCTCCACCTAAGCCGCAGAAGCCAAAGAACACAAAGGCTTCAAAGCCCTCCGCCGCACCAAAAGCTTCGCATGCGAAGCCATTGGCAACTGCACCTCCTAAACTCGGTGTGCAATCTGAAGATCTTTCTCGTGTCTCCAAGAAGACGGAGAAGCCCAAGAAGAAGAAGCCCCTAAAGATTTCTGGGCATGAGCTGACTCCAGCTGCCATTCTGCGGAACGAAAATGAAGCCATTGATCTGTCAAGCGACGAAGATCTTGGTGATGATGCTCTTGAGCTACTGATAAAGAGCAAGAAAGAGGTGGAGATCTTCAACGATCTGCCCCTCTTTGATGTGGATATTCTGAACAAGTTCATCGATGAGTAGTTTGACAACCCGAGCCTCAGCATTGATGATCTTCAGCTGCCAGTTGATATCAACGTCACCTTCCATGGATCCATTGCAAATGAGTTGGCTCTGGCTCAGAAGATCGTCGAGCTGAAGAACAGAATTGATTATGAAAAGGCTCAATTCAAGAAGAACATGGCCAAGCTGAGCGTGGCTGATGTTCAAAGCTTCAAGGAAATGCTTCATGAGCTCAAAGAACAGTTTTGCAAGAAACGTGAAGAAGCAAAAGGTTCAAGAGAGCGGATGAAATACTTTGCAGAAAAATGTGTTCAAGCACACAATGAGGCAGAGAAGCGCAAGGCTCTTGGGCATCCAGGAATTGACCCCAAGATGGCTGCCAAACATAAGAAGAAACCTGCTGTGGCCCAAGCTGAAGCATCAAGGCAGGAAGCACCTCGCATTGTCTTCCCTGCCAGTATGACAGGCTCGAAGCCTAAGGTCCCCTCAGCAGCTTCAGAACTGAAGAAGACAAGGGTAGCTGAGGCTAAAGCCAAGAAGCGCAAGCACAAGAATGCCTCTGATGGTGCTCCGTCAACAAAGAAGCCGAAGACAAAGTCTTCGCGGAAAGAGCATGCTGCTGCCACAGAGCCACTTGTTGTTGAGCCCATCTCAGTTGCTCGTCCAGCCTCCTCAAACCAAGAGCGTCAACTTGTAGTTCATGAGCCTGCTTTCACAAAGGCTCCTGAAGATGAAGCAGTTCCAGCTGTCGACGCCATCACAGCTGAAGACATTGGTCATGGTGACAATGTAGAAGATGATGAAGTCCTTCCTCAGATCGAGCAGCAACTGGTATCATCACCTGTTATCACGAACAGCGAACTCATTAGCATTGGTCGTCCTTTGACGCCAATTGCACATGATGCTTCGTGGGCTGATCGCCCTCAACAAGAGACCCCTAGTCAAGATGACACACCCAGTACTCCACCACCTCAAGTCACCACTTCGGTGCTTGACGATGACAACTACATGGTGCAGACCACTCCATCACCACAAGCGTCGCCCGCATTCCGCAGGCTTTGCAAAGGCCCTAGGCCACAGGTCGCCATGTCGAGCATTCCAGAAGGAGAAGTGCAACAAAGCTCGGTCGCACGCCAAGTGTCCCCTGAAGCCACTCCTACTGCGAATGTCTCCGAGTCCGAAGCAAAAGCTGTTGAAGACATTCCGGCTGCATCAGCCGATGACAATCAAGAACCACGAGAAGAAGAAGAAAGAGTTGCCACACCCCCTGTCTCTAAGAAGTTGTTCTCGAGGAGAACGTGTCTATGCCCGACCCTCCTGCTACTGAAACAGAGGTTGAGAACATTGAGGCGGCCACAAACAACACTGATGAAGCAAATGACGTTGTCATGGCTGAAGTTAATGTGGCGCCTGAAGCTAATGTTGCGCCTGAAGCAAGTGTGCCACCTAAAGCCACTGTCAATACCGAAGTTGTTGTTCCACCCCCAAGGCCTCACACTATTGAGCAGGCATATGATCGCGGCCAACTTGTCACTGTACGATGGCCTGTTCTGGTTCCCCCCACTTCTCCCGGACCACAATTTGAATACCACATGGAGCAAAGGCCTCAGGTCCAGAAGCCCAAGCCAGACTGCCAAGATTTCCTGGTGCTGCAACATCGCCAGGATCGTTCAACGTAAACAGCTTCAGGGCACACTACACATTCTTTGACAGTGCCAAGAACCCTTACTTGAGGCCAAAGATCTCATCTGATCACTTCTGGAGCTATCAGCAACACAGTTATTACTCATGTATCTTATACAATCAAGGGAGAATCTTTCCTCACATGCGTTTGGATTGTGAAGCCATTGCTGGTCTGCCTTGCTTGGAAGAAGCTCTAGACTGTTTCAAAGATGCTGGCCTTCTGCAGTTCGTAACTGACAAAGAGCATTGGAATGAGGAGCTTATGCTGCAATTTTGTGCCACTCTTCACATTCGCGGTTACAACAGGGATCCGAAGTCTTGGGTCCTTGAGTGGATGACAGGTGATGTGCATCATGAAGCTAAAGCTCAAGATATCATCGAGCTTACTTCCCTGCCCACTCCAGGTGAGCTCTATGAACCTGGTTGTTAGCTGCACAGGAATGCACTAGAGAGCATATTTCAGAAGCCGGAGCCAAACATAAGTCAGATGCTCAGCATGATGAAACCACTGCCACACGATGCTGAATATCCTAAGGAATTCTTTGTCGAAGACCTCGAGTATCTGCCTCGTACCATTTATCATATTGTGAGGCGAACTCTATGGCCTGTCAAGGGACATTCTCCTGAAGCCAAACTTGAAGGCACCATGAAGACTTTGGTGTTCTACATTCTCAATGGGATCAGCTTCAATGCTCAAGATTTCTTCATCAGGCAACTTGTTGCATCTGGAATTGATCTATTTGGCCTGAAGTTTTATGCTCCATGGGTGATGCGCTTAATCAGGCTTCACTCTTCTGTCAACTATCAGCCCTCGGCGCGCAACCATCTTATCTTCTTGCCTGAGGTTGATATGTTTGTCGAAGCCATCTACCCTGAGCCTGCCAAAGAGCCACTTTATCTTCATAACGTTGATCGCCAAAGATTCTCGCAACCAATTGAGGGAGTTCTTGCTGCAACTCGTGTCTATCCTCTGGCCGAAAATACTCATGCACCTCATTGTGCAACCACTGAAGCCACTGAGTGCACCATTGCTCAAAGGCCTCGAAAGCCATCTCGTGTTCTCAATGACCGAGAGCTTCTCGTGGCCTTACATCAGAAGTAGGATCGACACCATGACTGGCTAAAGCGTCAGATGCAGAGCCTCTTGGTGGATGTTAATCGCATTCGCAATCTTGCCACCAAGAACGCATTTGTATCACATGAAGCATGTCGGAGGTCTTGGAAGAGTCTAACATTGCTAAGCTCTGAAGACGATCTTCGCGAAGATGGCTTCATAGAGCGCTACAAATTTGATTCCACGCCTCCCCGGAATGCCGTCTTGCGTCGTACTCCTTCCTTAGAAGACTCGGAGTATTCATCTTCGGCTGCAACTGTTGTTGCGGGAGTCGTCGATGAAGAAGACGATGCCACTTCACCAACCATGACTTCGCCGCGTCTCGACATTGCACTAGGCCCCTCTGCACCACCAAACTCCAACGTCGACCATGCACCTTCATCTACTCCTTGTCGGATTTCGGGTTCCGGCAAACCCTTGAGGCTCGAACATTGGGGTGCGCATGAAGATCTCTCTCTTCCTAGCTCGCTCTCACAACGATCGCAAGGCCTAGCTCGACGAACCCAAAGAACGAGAGACACAAGAGTTTATACTGGTTCGGGCCACCGTTGTGGTGTAATACCCTACTCCAGTGTGGTGTGGTGGATTGCCTCTTGCTCTGAGGATGAACAGTACAAAGGAAGAACAGCCTCCGGAGGAGAGGTGCTCTTGTGCTTGGTGAGTTCGGGTGGTCAAGGGTGATCTGAATGATCCTCCCCCCTTTGGTGGTGGCTAGTCCTATTTATAGGGGCCTTGGTCCTCTTCTCAAATATCGAGCGAGGAGGGATGCCACACAGCCAAATTCGAAGGGAGACAACTAGTACAATTTATCCTAACTAAAGGTGGTCTTCGCCTGCCAAAGGCTCTTGTGGTGACGCCGTCTTGGGCTCCATGGTGACCTCCGTCCTGCCGTCTTACTGGTCTTGGTCTTGTTGCACTGATATGGAAACCTTTGCCTGATGCCTCTTTAGCACCAAAGAGGAAACGAGGACACTGCATGCGCTGGCGCCCCCTGGTCATGGTCGTCATGGCTTGCATCACAGGGACCTCGCGAGGTGCCCCTTGCCTTGATCTCTCCACCCCTCGCGAGCCAGCCTGGTGAGGCCGCCCCTGAGGAGGTCTTGCGTCGTCCGCCTCGTGAGGGTCTTGAGTGTTTGCTGGTGAAGATGGGCCGTATGGGGCTGCTGGTGGAGCCACGCCGTGGACCGCAGGCAGGCAAGTCTGGGGACCCCCATTCCCGGAACGCCGACAGTAGCCCCCGGGCCCAAGGCGCGCTCGGACTTGGCTTCGAGGCGAAGCCAAGGGGCAAGTGCGGAGCGCCGTGGGCCCCAACAGCCTGCGGGCCCGCTTGACGCGTGGCGATTGGTTGGACGTGGGCATCTCCGCTTCCCCACGCTGCCTCGGCAACTGTCCGACTTGACGAGTCCCTGATGCATGCAGAGAAAAATCATCATTACATGTGATCGTGGGGATCGCCGGTTGGCCTTATCCCGCTATAAATGAGGAAGGGGGGCGGAGCCCCCGTCGCTCATCTCTCCCTGCTCCACTTGTTTCTTCTCCCTTCGTTGCTACTAGCGGCACCCATGGTGCTGATTCAGAGGTTCTCGGCCACAGAGAAGGGAAAAAAACCCCGCGACGAGCCCGGGCCACTTCCGCCGAAGAAAAGGCCGGGCCACCGCCGCGACGTAGCCATGAGGCCGGAGGTGTCGAGGCCTTGGTGTGAGCGGCCTCCTCCTGGGTACCCGCTGCCTCTGTATGCCCAAGCTGAGGGCTCCGGAGGGAGACGAGGCGAGCGGTGCCACCCACTTCGCGGCCGCGGTCGCCGAGCCGTGGTGACGCACGCCGTCGCCCCAGGAGCCCACGCCGCGGACTCCTCGCGTGAACTCGTGGTGTGGGCGGTGATGCCTCCGTGCACTTGGATTCGCTTTCCGCAGTTCTTCTCCGTCGAGATGCCGCCGAGGGGACCCCTCGAGCTGTGGCTGCAGCACGCCGACTGCGACACCCCGACGACTGGAGCGGAGGTTGAAGCCGTCTCCCCAGGCAAGATCTTCATGACCCGCGGCTGGGGCGAGGTTGCCCGAGTCTGCCGCTCGGAAGGTGCCCTCGCCATCCATTTTGAGTACGATGGCGCTTCCACCATGTTCTTCAAGGTCTTCGACGAGGAAGGCTGCCGCCTGGAGTGCTGCCCCGGAGGGGGTCACCGGGATGGTGCAGCGACCATCGATGAGACTACCGTTGGCCTTGCCGGCGGCTCCTCCAGCAGCAGCGGTGGCGCTTGGGAGTCCAGCGACTCTCCTGAGCCCTACGAGACCCCGGAGACGAGCGACGACAGCTACGTGCCCCCGAGCTCTCGTCACGCCCGGAGCAAGGCCGCAGCGTCCGGCCGCCGCCGTTGCTGATCTGGATGGAGTTGGCGCCGGCCTCCCATGGCCCACTGTTGATGATGGCGTCAGCCGCGCTGGCGCGTGTAGATAGGGCTCCTAGAAACTCCGTTCTTTTGTTCCCTGCGAGGAATTGAGATGGGCCCCGCGGGGGCTTGTAAGGGGTGTGTAATGTCTTTTGTTGATATTATCCTCATTATGGAGATTTGAGAGTGCGTGTCCTGTTTTGGCTCGGTCTCCCCTTTCCAACCTCACGGCAGCTTGGTGCTCTACGCCGACAGCTCCCAGTCCCCAGGCAGGCTGCAGCCGTCGCTGGTATGCCAGGTCGCGATGCTGTGGTCAAGGCCAGGAGATGAGCGGCCCGAGGTCTAGTAAGAGCTCCTGAGGCGCGATGCTCAAGAGGACCCCTTTAGCGCGCAAGCAGCCACCAAGAAGTAGGAACGGGGGGCGACGTTGCCGTAACACGGTTGCACAAGTGAGAATCCTATGCTATGGTGCTTGATCGACTCGAGCGCGAAACTTATCTTGGCAGTCGAGAGTCAGTTCCTTGTGCCACACCAGACTCGTGCGTCGCCGGCTGTAGTGGAGCCAGGTTAGGCCCTTGCGAGCCTCCCCCTCTTCTCCACGCTCTTCTGTGTGCTCTACGTCCTCAGGTCCCGGCCCTCGAGCGAGCTCAGCCGCCGCTGGTAAGAGGGCTGGAGAGCCAGTAAGAGCTCCTGAGTCGCGATACTCAGGAGCCGCCCTTTTAACGCGCAAGCGAATCGCATAGGAGAAGAGGGAGCCCGTGGTACGCTTGTTGTCATCCTCAGGAGGTCCCTGCAGGTTAGCACGAGGAGGGACACAGATTGCCACTACGATTGTTGGTCTGCCACTGGTCACTCCGCAAGAGGATGAAGGCACTGAGGGCCTGATGAGGTGACGTGCGCGGGGCATGCCGCGAGTCAGAGCTGGACCGCTCAGGTTTGTCGACGTTGCAGGGACGGACCCGAGCACAAGCGCCGTGCCAGCGTGAGTAGCTCCCGTGGTGGGTGACAATCAAGCAGGTGATAACCATAGATAGATTATGCATGGAAAGCAAACTAGCTTAGGTAAATGCAAGAACGATACATGCCACTGGGTCGGACCCGAGCGGCCTGGGGATGATGCAGCCCGAGGGGCGCCCCCAGCAGGGTAAGCTAAAGACGCAAAAGGATACATGCCGCAGGGACGGGCCCAGGCGACCTAGGAATGATGTAGCCCAGTGGGCGCTCCCAGCTAAATAAACTCGGAAAATGTCACCTGGTTCCGTTGTCGAAGGGGGTGTTGGGGTAGCTGAGGATGTGCGGCGAAGGGGTTGCTCCTCACGAGCCACCGGGGCCCTGAGCCTCGGGAGGCTCTGGGGGTCCAGGTGGTTCCTTGAGGACCGTCTCCATCTCCGCCAGGACCGCGCGATGCCTGGCCTCCTGGGCCGCCAGGACGCTCCGCAGGGTGCGCTGGTAGGCGGCTGCCATGCTTGGCAGGCCGAATGGCATGCGAACATAGCTGTGGGGCGGGCCCTCGCAACATCCCACGTGCGAAGGCCAGAAGAGCACCTGAGATGCGGCCCTGTTGAGCCCTGGGATGTCGATGCAGATGCGCAGCCCGCCATCCTCGCTTGGATGGGGAGCTGCGCCAGGTGGGCGGCGATCGCCGCGCATGGCTCTTGCATCCTGCACTCCTCGCCCGGCGTCCTCCTTAGGGAAACGTGCTGCAAAGCACGCCTCCATGTGGTGCCCGAGCGCCTCCCTCGTGATGTTGGCCAGGTCTGAGGCTCTCCAGAAGAGAGCCCCCGAGCCCTGCCCGAGGAGGGCGCCGGGCACGCCTTCCTATGCGAGGGAGGGAGGCGCCCCAGGCGTGGGCGCCGATCCTGTCGTGGCACTCCTAGAGGAGCCGCTCCCCTCAGGCCCTGCGCGGAGTAGCTGCTTCTTCTTCTTGGGAATGGCCTCAGGAGGGTATATGGTGCCTTGGTTGTCGGGGTTTTTGATTGCTGCGGCTTGGAAAGCACGCCCAAGGGACCACACCGCATATCTTTCTTCGCAGGGGACTGTGATGATCCCGCCACTTCCTGGCATCTTGAGGACGTTGTAGCCGTGGTGGGTTACCGCCATGAACTTGGCCAGCGCTGGGTACCCGAGGATGGCATTGTATGGCAGACGGATGTGGGCGACGTCGAAGTCGATGAGCTCGGTGCGGTAGTTGTCGTGCTGTCCGAAGGTGACAGGGAGGCGGACCTGCCCTATTAGGGTAGTGGAGCCGTCAGTCACTCCTGAGAAGGGCTTGGTGGTTTGAAGCTGATCGTATGGCACTTGGAGGCTGTCGGATATCTCGACGGATAGGACGTTAAGCCATGCGCCGCCGTCGATGAGGGTCTTGGTGACTTGTACGTTGCTGATGACGGGTGAGCAGAGCATCGGAAGGGCGCCAGTAGTGGCTGCGCACTTGAGCTAGTCCGCTGAGCTGAAGGTGATGGCGCACTTGGACCACCTGAGCGGGCGTGTGGCCTCAAGCCTGGGAAGGGTTGCGTTCACCTCGCGAGCAAACTGCTTGAAGATACGCTGAGATGCGGGGGCTTGAGCTCCGCCCAAGATGCCGGCGATAGCACGCGGTTCCTGGAAGGCCCCGGCTCCTTCGTCCTGATGGTGCTTGTCATTCCTTCTTGGTGGTGGCGGCAGTGGAGGAAGGCCAGCGTTGCCCTGAGGGCGGTCCTCGCGAGGCTGGTCCCTCCAGGCACCCTCACGAGGCTGGTCCTGCCATCGGTCCTCGCGAGGCCGGTTGCGCCACTCCTGGCGGGGGCCGTGATCGTCCCAGTGTCCTCCGCCCCGTCCTCCTCCTCAGCCGTAGCCCCGGTCATTGCGCTCGGGGTGTCGACCGAAGCGTCCATCTCGAATGGCCCTGAGCTCCTAACAGTCGTTGGTGTTTTGGTTGTGCACGTTGTGGAAGGTGCAGAACGGTCGGCGCTCTTGGACGACTCGGGATTGTCCCGCACGTGCTTCGTGTCTGGCTCTGCCGCGAGCATGGCTACTCCCTTGCGCTTCACGTCCTTGGCCTTGGCTTTCTTCTCCTCCGGGTCGGTAGTTGGGAGCTCGAGGAGGGAAAGGCGCCCTTCCTCTAATCTTGCGCACTTGGTCGCCAGGTTGAACAGCTCCAATGCCGTGCATAGCTCCTCGTGGATGGCGAGCTCATCCTTCATCTTGACATCGCGGATGCCATCAGAAAACGCAGAGATGATTGCCTCATCCGTCACCTTGGGGATCTTGAGACGAACGTTGTTGAAGTGCTGGATGTACTTCTGCAGGGTCTCTCCTGGCTGCTGCTTGATGCGGCGTAGGTCACACGCGGCCGGAGGGCAGTCGCGAGTGCCCTGCTAGTTGGCGACGAAGCGGTCGCGTATCTCGCCCCAGGAGGAGATCGAGCCCGGGGGCAGGTTCAGGAGCCACGAGCGAGCACCATCCTTGAGAGCCAAGGGGAACCAGTTCGCCATGACTTTTTCGTCACTGTTGGCCACCTCGATGCTCAGCTCGTAGACCTGCAAGAACTCCGCAGGGTCGGGGGTGCCATCGTAGCGAGGAGGCAGGTCTGGCTTGAACTTGCCCGGCCAGACGATGCTACGCAGCTCAGGAGTGAAGGCGCGGCAGCCTGCCGTGGCCACTGGGGCCCTTTTCAGAGGTGGAGCCTGCCCTTGGTGCCCGCGCACCACCGCCGCAGACGGCGCACGGCCTTGTCGCGGTGGCGCCGGGAGCGCGGGAGCATTCTCTTGCAGCCGGGGAACTTCTTGGCAGCTTCCTTCTTCTCGCGCGGGCACCCGACACGGTGGGTCGCGCCGGGGGGCCGCGCGCCTTGGCGCTAGAGCGTCGTCTTGATGTAGAGGTGGTGGAGGCGCTCCGTGAGCCACGTCGCTCGCAGCTGGCGGAGGGCGAGGCAGCGAGAGGGATGGCGCGGGGGAGCCCCCTGCGGCGCTGACGAGCTCGGCGATGCGGTCCATCTAGTCCTCGTAGAGGTCATCGACTGGGCGGTAGCGCAGGAGCTCGCGTGCCATGAGCAGCGTGGCCTGCGCGTCTATGGGAGCACGACGAGCGTGAGACGAAGAGTCGGCCGGAGTCAGCGATGGGGTGGAGGTGCGGCCGTCTCGCCGCACCGAGGGGTGCAGCGAGGACACTTGCTGCTCATTTCCCGCCGGGTCGGTGGCGGTCTTGGCGGCGGGCGACGAGGAACGACGGGGAGGCCCGCCGACAGGAGCTGTCTAAGCGACGCGGGCGGAGAGGGCGGCCCGGCGCTCAGCGCGGGCTCAACGAGCATCCGCCATGGATGTGACGAAGCGATGGGACGCGGACCGGCAAAAGGAAAGCTTCGGCGCACCCCTACCTGGCGCGCCAAATGTCGGATTTCGGGTTCCGGCAAACCCTTGAGGTTTGAACACTAGGGTGTGCACGAAGATCTCTCTCTTCCTAGTTCGCTCTCACAACGATCGCAAGGCCTAGCTCGACGAACCCAAAGAACGAGAGACACAAGAGTTTATACTGGTTCGGGCCACCGTTGTGGTGTAATACCCTATTCCAGTGTGGTGTGGTGGAAGTCCTCTTGGGCTGAGGATGAACTGTACAAAGGAAGTACAGCCGGAGGAGAGGTGCTCTTGTGCTTGGTGAGTTCGGGTGGTCAAGGGTGATCTGAATGATCCTCCCCCTTTGGTGGTGTCTAGTCCTATTTATAAGGGCCTTGGTCCTCTTCCCAAATATTGAGCGGGAAGGGATGCCACAACGGCCAAATTCGAAGGGAGACAAGTAGTACAAGTTATCCTGACTAAAGGTGGTCTTCGCCTGCCAAAGGCTCTGGTGGTGACGCCGTCTTGGGCTCCATGGTGACCTCCGTCCTGCCGTCCTGCTGGTCTTGGTCTTATTTCACTGATATGGAAACCTTTACCTGATGCCTCGGGACTCCTCACCTGCGCTTGCCTCTTTAGCACCAAAGAGGAAACGAGGACACTGTGTGCGCTGGCGCCCGCCTGGTCATGGTCGTCATGGCTTGCTTCACAGGGACCTCACGAGGTGCCCCTTGCCTTGATCTCTCCGCCCCTCGTGAGCCAGCCTGGTGAGGCCGCCCCTGAGGAGGTCTTGCGTCGTCCACCTCCCGAGGCTTGGCCCCTCACGAGGGTCTTGAGTGTTTGCTAGTGAAGATGGGTCGTACGGGGCCACTGGTGGAGCCATGCCGTGGACCGCAGGCAGGCATGTTTGGGGACCCCCGTTCCCAGAACGCCGACACTCCTGATGGGAACGAGTAGATGCTCTATGTTTTCAAACCTTTTTGGTCCTTACTAACAAAAGGGGGAGAAGCATATGAGTTAATAGTCTTCAAGCGGGTCCATATGGGTGGTTGCTATATTTTGCCAAGTGCTTACAACTCTCGTCATTTGATACATTTGGTTCTTTGGGTTGTAACACTTAAACTTGATGGTCGTCTGCTACTCTGTCTGCTATTCTGTGATGCAATGATAAATTCCGCATGAAGTTATTCCGCAGACGTCCATTTTTCATTATGCATGTCATTATCTTTGTCTTATCTCTATTTGGCTTCAAAAGTTGAAGAGGATCTCCACAAAACAAAACCTGCCATGTGCATTTGCATTCAAAAGCAAACTACTTATATGCACATCTTCAGGGGGAGCCTTTTGCTACTTATGAAGACAATACCTTAACCCTTCAAATTTCAGATACTTTTATCCTCGTTGAAAACTTCAACCAGATTGTCATCAATCACCAAAAAGGGGGAGATTGTAAGTGCATCTAGTGCCACCCCTAGTTGGTTTTGGAGCATTGATGACAAACTTGGTTGAGGGACGAATGTGTTTGTGAGAATTGTAGGATAACACAGGTAGTAGTCCCTCATTGATTCGGTTTACCTACCGGAGATGATCCCTAAAAATGTGTGAAGACATTGAAGACAATGGTGGTATGTGAAGATATTCACAACGAAGATTATGACTCAAGAATACATTCACGTGAAGACTATGGAGTGCGAAGACATAGTTGTTTCGTAGTTTCCTTTTCTTCTTTGTTGAGTCGTAGGAACCACCGCACTGTTAAGTGGGGTCCAAGTGAACAAAGTCTGAGTGACTGATGTGATGCTCAACCTAATCCTATGTCTTCGTGCGAAGACAATGAGAGCAAATCTTATCCAGAGCTGGATGAGTCAGCTTTACTTGTAGCAGAAGTCAAGCTGCCGCGTGAGTTTGAAATCTGACTGTTGGACACGTGTCAGTTCCTTAGTGACCCAGGGTCATTTCGGACAAATCAGGTCGGGTTGCCTCCTGGCTATAAATAGCCCACCCCCTACACCATAAATTGGTGGCTGCTCAGAGTTAGTGCACGGCTTTTGTCATTAGAGAGCAACCCACCGCAGAAGCATTTGAGAGAGAGATCCTTGCAAGGACAAAGCCCAAAACACCCAGAGCGAAAGAGTGTTAGGAATCACTGAAGTCTTTCTGTCCGCGTGATCTGAAGACTTATTATACTTGAGGACTGTGTATCCTCCAGCCGGTTAGGCGTTGCGTTATGAGCATCCAAGAGTCATTGTTGATTGCCGGTGAACGAAGTCTGTGAAGGTTTGGAAGTCTACCTTGAAGACTTACCAGAGTGATTGGGCGAGGACTAGGTGTCCTTAGCTCATGGGGAATAAGGTGAAGACGCGGTCTTCTGAGTTGAATCTCAGCCTCCCTAACCAGACGTACAGTTGTCACAGCAACTGGAACTGGTCCAACAAATTCCTGTCCTCTCCAAGCTACTGGTTCTATCTTCTCCCTCTCTTTACTTACAGTTTGTCTGCATGAAGTCATTGCCTGCTTACTTGATCTGATTGACTTCACTGTGTGACGACTATTTGTGTTTGGCTTCATAGTCTTCCATCTTGATCCATACTACCTAGTTGCTAATAGTCTTTGTGCTTTCACTTCTTTGCTTACTTCACTATGGCTTGTCTAGTGTAGTCTACCTTCCGCTGCATATCAATAGGCTCATTTCTATTGTTTGTCTTCAAAGCCCCTGTGGACTTTGATAAAAATCGCCTATTCACCCCCCCTCTAGTCGATAACTAGCACTTTCAATTTGTCACTCCGTGTATCGGAGTTGTATCTCTGGGCCCTCTCGGTAATGCACATCACTATAAGCCTTGCAAGCAATGTGACTAATGAGTTAATCACGGGATGATGCATTACGGAACTAGTAAAGAGACTTGCCGGTAACGAGATTGAACTAGGTATGATGATACCGACGATCGAATCTCGAGCAAGTAACATACCGATGACAAAGGGAACAACGTATGTTGTTATGCAGTTTGATCGATAAAGATCTTCGTAGAATATGTAGGAACCAATATGAGCATCCAGTTTCCGCTATTGGTTATTGACTGGAGATGAGTCTCGGTCATGTCTACATAGTTCTTGAACCCGTAGGGTCCGCACGCTTAAAGTTCGATCACGATCGGTATTATGAGTTTATGTGTTTTGATGTACTCAAAGTTGTTCAGAGTCCCGGATGTGATCACGGACATGACGAGGAGTCTTGAAATGGTCGAGACATAAAGATTGATATATTGGAAGGCTATGTTTGGACACCGGAAAGGTTCCGAGTGGTTCGGGCATTTTTTTGGAGTACTGGGAGGTTACCGGAACCCCCGGGGAGTTAATGGGCCTTCATGGGCCATGGTGGAAGAGAGGAGGAGGCAGCCAAGGTGCCCCCCCAAGCCCAATCCAAATTGGGAAGGGGTCCGGCCCCCCTTTCCTTCTCTCCCTCTCCCTCTTCCTTCTTCTCCTACTCCAACTAGGGAAGGGGAGAAACCTACTCCTACTGGGAGTAGGACTCCCCTCCTTGGGTGCGCCATAGAGAGGGCCGGCCCTCCCCTCCTCCACTCCTTTATATACGGGGGAGGGGGCACCCCATAGACACACAAGTTGATTGTTTAGCCGTGTGCGGTGCCCCCGTCCACAGATTTCCACCTCGGTCATATCGTTGTAGTGCTTAGGCGAAGCCCTGCATCGGTAACTTCATCATCACCGTCATCACGCCGTCGTGCTGACAAAACTCTCCCTCGACCTCAGCTGGATCTAGAGTTCGTGGGACATCACCGAGCTGAACGTGTGCAGATCGCGGAGGTGCCGTACCTTCGGTGCTAGGATCGGTCGGATCATGAAGACGTATGAGTACATCAACCGTGTTATCATAACGCTTCCATTTTTGGTCTACGAGGGTACGTAGACAACACTCTCCCCTCTCGTTGCTATGCATCACCTAGATAGATCTTGCGTGATCGTAGGAATTTTTTTTGAAATTACTGCGTTCCCCAACACAATGAGTTCTGAAGAGCAAATTTTATTCCTTTTTCTTGTGGGTTTGACTTGACAAGGCAAAATCAAAAAAGATGAAGGAAAAGAGTAAGCAAGGCAATGATGGTGGTCCTCTGCAGCAACGTAAATGGAGCATCTGTATGGATTCTCCTTGTACTTCTAGTGCATTACAAGTTCCAAGTCTCCGCTCCCCTACTCCACCATCCAAGGTGCTTGCTCTAACTTGGCAGTGTGATATCTGGTTGCATGTTGCATATGGTGTCTAGCTTGTATTGCTCCTAATTAGTGTAAACTGCATCTGCTCAGCTTACACATGATACGTGTGAATATGACATGCTTTCCTATTTTTGGTACATACTATATCTGTCTATCAAACCATGTTCTTACATGAAACTACTCTTCTTGTGTATCCTGCATCAGTCACTTATGATGGGACACCTTTAAGTTGGCAGTAAGATATTGGTTTGTGTCTTGGATATGATTTCTAGCATGTAGTGCTTCTAGTTTGATGAACGCCACCTATGACGAGACAGTTTTAACTTGGCAGAGTGATATTGATTGCACCTTCCATATAGTGTCTAGCTTGCAGTGCTTCTAATTTGTTGAAGTTCCTTTTGCTTAATTACCACATCATAGGTGTGAATATGTCAAGCCGTCTAGTTTTTCGTACATATTCCATCCTCGTATCATGACTTTGCCTTTCATCAGAGTAGTGTTCGTCAGTATCATGCATGAATGAGTTCTGAAGAGCGAATTTTATTCCTTTTTCTTGTTGGTTTGACCTCACAATGCAAAATCAATAAAGCGGAAGGAAATTGGTATGTCATTGGATGATGGTGGTCCTTCCGAGCAACTGAAACGGAGGGTCTCTATAGATTCTACTCCGCCATCCTCCCAACAAGATTCACAAGACAACACAAGGCTAGACAGTCAACGTAGCTGTGTAGATGATGAGCACATCTCCCCTACTCCACCATCACAGGTGCTTGCTCTAACTTGGCACTATTATATGTGGTTGCATGTTGCGTATGATGTCTAGATTGTATTGCCTCTAACTTTGTTGAATTGCATCTTCTTACTTTACACATAATGCCTGTGAATATGACACGTGTTCCTGTTTCTAGAACATACTATATCTGATCACACCATGTTCTTACAACAGACTACTGTTCTTGCATATCCCGCATCAGTCACTTATGATAAGGCACCTTTAAGTCGCCACTATGATATTGGTTGTGTCTTTTATATGATTTCTAGCATGTACTGCTTCTAATTTGTTGAAACGCCAGACAGTTTGAACTTGGCAGAGTGATATTGGTTGCACCTTTCATATGGTGTCTAGCTTGCAGTGCTTCTAATTTTTTGAAATGCCTTCTGCTTAGTTACCACATCAAAGGTGTGAATATGTCACGCCGTCCTATTTTTAGTACATATTCCATCCTCGTATCATGTGTTTGCCTTTCATCCGAGTAGTGTTCGTCAGTATCATGCATGAATGAGTTCTGAAGAGCGAATTTTATTCCTTTTTCTTATCGGTTTGACTTCGCAATGCAAAATCAATATAGCTGAAGGAAATTAGTCCGGCAGTGGATGATGGTGGTCCTTCGGAGCAACTCAAACGGAGGGTCTCTACAAATTCTACTCCGCCATCCTCCCAACAAGATTCGCAAGACAACACAAGGCTGGACAGTCAACGTAGCTGTGTAGATGATGAGCACATCTCCCCTACTCCACCATCACAGGTGCTTGCTCTAACTTGGCACTATTATATGTGGTTGCATGTTGCGTATGATGTCTAGCTTGTATTGCTTCTACATTTGTTGAATTGCATCTGCTTACTGTACACATAATGCCTGTGAATATGACACATGTTCCTGTTTCTGGAACATAGGTGTAGATGATGAGCACATCTCCCCTACTCCACCATCATAGGTGCTTGCTCTAACTTGGAACTGTTATATGTGGTTGTGTGTTCCGTATGATGTCTAATTTGTATTGCTTCTGATTTTGTTGAATTGCATCTGCGTAGCTTACAACTTATACCTGCAACGATCACTTACCCATAAGACACATTTAACTTGGGAATGTGATGTAGGTTGCATCTTGCATTGTCTTCTAGCTTGTACTGCTTCTAATTTCTTGAAATGGCACTTACGACGAGACACTTTTTACCTGATAGAGTTATATTGGTTGCATGTTCATATGGTCCCTAGCTTTCATTTCTTCTAATTCTGTTGAAATGCCTTCTGCTTACTGTTTTTCATACATATTCCATCCTCCTATCGTACATGTGAATATGCAATGCTGTCTTTTTTGTATATATTCCATCCTCCTATCCTGCGCTTGCCTTACATCAAAGTAGTGTTCGTCTATATCATGCATCAAGCAGTTATGCAGAGCTAATTTTATTCATCTTCTTGTGGTTTTGACTTCATAAGGCAATATCAGAAAATAGGAAGGAAAACAGTAAGTTAGGGGATGTTGGTGGTCCTCCGGACCGTCGCAAACAGAGACTCTCTAGATTTGCCACAGCTACTGCTAATGAAGTTGAAGTCCCAAGTCTACATGATGAGTTCATCTCCCGTACTCCACCATCGCAGGTGCTTGCTCTAAGTTGACAGTGTGATAATTGGTTTCATGTTGCATATGTTGTCTAGCATGTATTTCTTCTATTTTGATTAAATTGCACCTGCTGAGTTTATACAATATACATGTGCATATGACATGCCTTTCTGTGTCTAGAATACACTGCATCTATCTATCATACCATGTTCTTACATCAAAGTACTGTTGTTGTGTATCCCGCATCAGTCACTCATGATAGGACGCTTTTAACATGGTAGTTTGATAGTGGTTGCATCTTCCATTGATTTCTACGTTGTACTGCTTCTAATTTTTGAAATGCCACTTATGACAAGACACTTTTAACTTGGCAGAGTGATATTGGTTGCACCTTTCATATGGTGTCTAGCTTGCATTACTTCTATTTTCTTGAAAATCCTTCTACTTAGTTTACACATCGTAGCTGTGAATATGTCATGCCGTCCTACTTTTCTTACATATTCCATCCTCATACGGTTGTCTTGCATCAAAGTATTGCTTGTCTGTATCATGAATCAATGAGTTCTGAAGAGTGATTTTATTCTTTTGTGTTGTGGGTACGGCTTGACATGGCAAAGTCAAAAAAGAGCAATGAAAAGAATATAGTAGGGAATGGTGTTACTCGTCGGGTGAAACGGAAAAGGATCTGCCCTCGAGATTATGCTGGTAACTTATAGTGCAGTAGAAGGTCCAAGTCCATCAGCTAAATCTACAAACACGGTATCACCTGCTCCACCAGCTGCAACATCCACTTCAACTGTACCAGCATCTCAACGAGTTACTCGTTCGTTTGCTCCGAAACTGGCCAGTTCCCAAGCTGCCTTCACACCTAACACTACTTCCGAAGCACTGCTGACACAACAGGACTTGGCAAGATCAGATGAACCTCATGAGCATCAACACCAAGACGGTACCTGACCGAGTCAAGTTGCAGTTGCATGCTCCTTTATATGTACTCTCACAGTTTGATGTGCACTAACACTTTCCATATTCGTTGTTGAACTAGCACCACGGCGCAAGCGGAAACAGACATCAGGGATAATGCTTGACAGATTAACAAAATCTAAAGGAGGAAGAATGGAGATCCATTTTGAGGCAGGTTTAAAAAGGCCACGTGATGCTACAGAGTCAGCCAAGTTAGTATCAGAGGCAGCCCTTGCCATTAGGTGTCATGCACGTATCCTCCCAACGTGGATCCAGTACAGGAATGAGAAAGACAAAACCCAGTTTAACACCTTCCTTCACCATTTATCCGTAAGTAATGTTATTCATCGCAATTTGTAATATTGTCTTGCTCTCTCCCATACTTTCTAGCTTCCTCCTAATAAGACTCACATTCTTTTTTCAACAGATGAGGTTCAAGTTGGATCCGAAAGATGATGCAACTAAATAAGCATGCACTCATGTTTTTCAGTCTACTCTGCGACAGTATCGGTACCACCTTAGAAAATCTCACTTTGAAGGCAAGGCTAACAATGAAATCGCCCAAACATCTCCAGTGGAATATATTACAGATGAAGACTGGACATCCCTTGTTAAACACTGGTCTGATCCAAAGTATCAGGTAGGGTATATGTATTTGATCAGACCACATATTGAACTTGTATTTATGTATGTACCTTACAAGTGTATCTTCTTCTAGGCTAACTGTTTGAAGAACAAGACCAACCGTTCTAAAGTGAAATTCCAACAGACAACAGGATCTCATAGCTATATTGCACACAGCGAGGCTCTTGTAAATAGCTGCTACTTCCTTCTTTTTTTGTGCCTTTATCGTATCTATATTGACTTGTTCCAAATACAAAGGAAAGCCCGTGCGGACCAAAAAGAACCTGAACCGAATGCAGTGCAAATCTTCAAGGATTGCCACACCAGCAAGATGAAGGGCAAGAGCACACCAGTTCAAGCCGTTGTTGTAAGTCCTTACTCCTCCTGCCTTTTAACTTATTGGTACTGTGATGTGTTCATTTAACTACTTGGTTTGCAGCCAGTGTCAGTTACTCTGTTCACTTTTATACACAGTTGTCTTAAAGTATCATTTCACCTTACATGGTTTAAAAGAGATGAAGGATATTCTTTTGGTCTTGATTTGTAATCTAGTTGAGATGTTCACGTGCGCACACAATGATGCAATAGCCTGTTTGTTTTATATCTGTTTGCCCATGATAAGAATGATGTCATACTATGTTCATGCTACTTTAAACCATGTCTGTTTATCCTTAGATGTCAATGAATGTGAGGAAATAGACAATACATTAGGCATGCTATATGGACATATGTTCCGAAAGTGATTTTATTATGTAGTTGGCACTACAATACATGCTAATGTATTACAGTAGTTCACCAAAATAAGTTATGTATAAAGGTGAAACCTACTTTGTTTGTTTTTGTCTCATTAGTAACTTATCTGGTACACTAATCTACAAGTTCAAACTTTCAACAAGCTATGGAACAAATGATTGAACAGCCACAACCACCTGAAGGTGACGAGGCTACCAAAGGCACAATGTCACCTCTTGTTGCAGTGCGTCAGTATCTCTCCACTAACGTGCAAAAAGCACCTTCCTGCGTAATTCTGGGTTGGTTGTCAAGGTAACCTCGTCCAAATCGCCAACAGAACAAAATCTTCCGGCTAGACAGAGTGATATATCTGTGCTCCAGAAAAAGTCCAATCCCTAATGGACGTCATTTCGGAAACAAGAATAGTGGTTGACAAATGTCGTCAAGATATGAATGGTTTTGAAACCAGACTATCAGACATTTGCTTCGTTGTTCAAGAGCAATGGCGGAAAAAGGGGAAGATCGTGCTGCTCCATCAGATTCTACAACCTGAAATATTAGCACTCAGGTCGAATGATCTGTGCTTCTATACATCTGATGGTGCTTTTATCTGCAAGGACTGTGAACTTTATGCCAACAGGCCTTTTGTTGTATGGTTGGAATTTATTTTGTTGTGATACAACATTTATGATGCTGCCAAAGGCTGTAGTAATTACGATGCTATTTTTGTATAGTGTAGGTTTATCTTAGTAATGTATTAGGCTGAAAGCTTCGTAGGAGCCCAACATGCCAACATTCGTCGGGCCCATTCCAATTGGGCCAAAAACGATTATGGGCCGAAATTTGCATGTAGCCCAAAAATATCTGGGCCTAAATCAGCATAAGCTTTCATATTTTTCTGGTAGGCATGTGCCCATAGTGGGCCTTTAACAGGCCTAAACATAATTTGGGCCCTCAGTAACAATAGGCCGTTTACAGGTGTTAATATCTCGAGCCCATAAAAAACATGGACCTTTAATAGGCCAAAAGTGAGATTGGGCCCTGATTGTGCCAAATAACCCACTGGTCTTAGCAGGCCGAAATGGTGGCCCATTTACAATGCGGATCGTTCACAGGCCGAAATTCAGACGGGCCGTAAATGCGCCGACCTACTAAACGGGCCTTTAACAGGCCAGAAGTTTGGTCGGGCTTGATTAGTGTCATTTTTATATGGGCCGCTAGTAGGCCCGATGTGACGTTAGGCCACATATGGCCCATGGATTTCGTCCGACGTTAATAAGCCGAAAGTCACAATAGGCTGGAAGTGGCCCAAATCTATAGTGGGCCTCTAACAGGCCGAATGTCAGACATGGCCGAATATGACCCAAATCCTTCACGGTCGTTTATGGGCCAAAAGTTTCAATGGCATATAAATGGGCCCAAATGAAGCAGGACCTTTAACAGGCCGGAAACACACCGGGCCGTAATTCGGCCCAAATACTTAGCAGACTGTTAACGGGCCAGAAGTGACCATGGGCCGCGATGATGACAAGTTTAGGAAGGGCCGTTGACGGGCCGATTTGACACTAGCTGTATGGGCCTTAACTGAGAATGTTGGGCCTTTAGCTGGGCCGGCCCATTATGGTCTGCAAAATCTTGTGGGCCTTTAGCTGGGCCGGCCATTATGGTCCGCTAAATCTTGTGGGCCTTTAGTTGGGCCAGCCCATTTAACCTTTATGGGCCACTTTTGGGCCGGTCCACGTGTCAACATATCATAGGCGCATCTCGCCCATTGGATGAGTGAAACCTATCCCAACGCGGAGTTGACACGTGGTTTCGTCAGCCAATGAGAATTTTACACGTGGAAAATCAGCATTGGTCGTGGCTGTTAACGAGTTATCGAATCCAAAACCGGACCCGATAGCTTAACAGCGACCCGTTACGGTCGATGCCATGTGTCGGTCACCCTTGACGAAAGCACTTCTATGACACGTGATTTATCATCATGGAAGTGGACACTTCCGTGATGATAATTTTGGTACTGTCATGGAACACTTCTACGACAGCACAGGTATGACTATCTTGATTCTGTCATAAAATCGTCATGGATGTACATGCATGACAGAAAACCTGACCTACTGTGACAAACACGTATCATCACTGAAGTGTATATTTTTGCAGTGATGGCCATAAGCATGTTTTGGTGGTGGCATCTCGTATGGAACTCTCACTTGGTTCAACATAAGACCGACGAACGGAACTTTCACTAGAAGATGCCTCCGAGGATCTCCTCTTTGAAGACCTCCTTCCAAAGAGGTTCATCTTATTCGCGTACAATTTTCTTAAAATTTTTGGGTGACAAAAATTTATCAACTAAGCTTTACAAAATTGATAGCAACTACTCATAGGGATACATAGAGGCCATAGCAAGCATTCAAACTACTTAGAACTCTAAGAATTCAACATGCAAGCTCATCTACAGTAGCACCAAGAGTAGCTAATTATTCACAATATAAAGCACTAAAGCAAAAACTAATTGGACAAAAGGTGGAGTCACATACCAAGCAACAATCCCCAGAAACAGTTTCGGAAATGGAGCTTTGACCAAAGAGATTGAAATCCGTGGGTTTGAGAGCAAGAACACGAGAGAGAGAGAGAGAGAGAGAGAGCAATGGCGATTTTTTCGGAGGTAGGAGATGATGTGGTATGAAGAGATAAGTGAGGGGGCCCACGCGGGGACCACAACCCACCAGGGCGCGCCTGGGGGTCCTGGTGCACCTCCCTCTGATGTTATTTGCACCAAAAATTCTTGAATATTCAGAAAAAAATCGTATTAAATTTTCAGATCATTCTGAGAACTTTTATTTTTGGGTCATTTTTTATTGCACGGGAAAAATTAGAAAACAGACAAAACATGGCATTTTATTTTATTTAACTTAATAAAAAATAGAAAACAAAAGGTAGGGACAAAAGGTAGTGCTTAATAAATTCATCAACTTCATACCTCTCAAAAATGATCCATTAATAAGGTTGATCAAGTCTTATTAACAACCACTTTCGATTAGCATGAAACCGAAGAACTTCCGTAAATCACTAAGTTACCTCAACGGGGATATGAATGTCCCCAACAATAAGCATTTCATATTTATTTTTAACAGTAGGTAGAGGTAGTTGAAAACTTCCAATAGTGATTGTCGAAGATTTTTCAATAACATTAATACCATTCACTTGGAATTGTTTCTTCGAAAAGTGCACCGTATGCTCATTACCATTGATATGAAAAGTGACCCTGCTTTTATTGCAATCAATAACAGCCCCTGCAGTATTCAAGAAGGGTCTACCAAGGATAATCGACATGTTGTCGTCCTCGGGCATCTCAAGTATAACAAAGTCAGTCAAAATAGTAACATTAGCAACAACAACAACAACGGGCACACATCCTCACAAATACCGATAGGTATGGCAGTTGATTTGTCAGCCATTTGCAAAGATATTTCATTAGGTGTGAGTTTATTCAAATCAAGTCTTTTATATAAAGAGAAAGGCATAACACTAACACCAGCTCCTAAATCACATAAAGCAGTTTTCACATAATTTCTTTTGATGGAGCAAGGTATAGTTGGTATTCCCGGATCTCCAAGTTTTTTAGGTACTCCATCTTTAAAAGTATAATTAGCAAGCATGGTGGAGATTTCAGCTTCCGGTATTTTTCTCTTATTGGTGATGATGTCTTTCATAACTCCGCCTATGTTGTCTCAACATAGCCGGTCCTAAGCCCGGGTAAAGGAGGAGGGTTGTGATAGGCTTGGCAAGCCAACGTAAAAACTCAGCCACTCTTATGGAGATGAAACCCAAAAGATTTTCGTTGGGGCATAACCCTCTCAGCGACGCGCCACATCAGAACCCGGGTGTGGTGGAAAATGAGCAAGGGCCGGGCCGTCATCCCCCAGGTGGCGCGCCATATCTTGATCCAGATACGGTGGCAAGTGAGCGAGGATCGGGTCGTCGCATCCTTAGTGGCACGCTACATCGGTGCCCGGATGTAGTGGAAAATGGGCAAGGGTCTTCGCATTTGACTCGACGAGTGCGAAGGGTATGCAAGCTAGCCGAGCCTAGGAGGATTCGCTTAGGTAGCTGGAATGTAGGGTCTCTGACAGAGAAGCTTCGGGAGCTAGTTGATGCAGCGGTGAGGAGAGGTGTTGATATCCTTTGCATCCAAGAAACCAAATGGAGAGGACAGAAGGCGAAGGAGGTGGAGGATACCGGCTTCAAGCTGTGGTACACGGGGACGGCTGCAAACAAAAATGGCGTAGGCATCTTGATCAACAAGAGCCTCAAGTATGGAGTGGTAGACGTCAAGAGACGTGGGGACCGGATTATCCTAGTCAAGCTGGTAGTTGAGGACTTGGTTCTCAATGTTATCAGTGCATATGCCCCGCAAGTAGGCCACAATGAGAACACCAAGGGGGAGTTCTGGGTAGGCCTGCAAGACATGGTTAGGAGTGTATCGATTGGTGAGAAGCTCTTCATAGTAGGAGACCTCAATGGCCACGTGGGTACATCTAACACAGGTTTTGAAGGGGTGCATGGGGGCTTTGGCTATGGCATCAGGAATCAAGAAGGAGAAGATGTCTTAAGCTTTGCTCTAGCCTACAACATGATTGTAGCTAACACCCTCTTTAGAAAGAGAGAATCACATCTGGTGACTTTTAGTAGTGGCCAACACTCTAGCCAGATTGATTTCATCCTCTCGAGAAGAGAAGATAGGCGTGTGTGCCTAGACTGTAAGGTGATACCTGGAGAGAGTGGTGTACCCCAGCATAAGCTGGTGGTTGCTGACTTTCGCTTTCGGATTCGTGTCCAGCGGGATAAGCGTGCCAAAGTCGCTAGAACAAAGTGGTGGAAGCTCAAGGGGGAGGTAGCTCAGGCGTTCAAGGAGAGGGTCATTAAGGAGGGCCCTTGGGAGGAAGGAGGGGATGCGGACAATGTGTGGATGAAGATGGCGACTTGCATTCGTAAGGTGGCCTCAGAGGAGTTTGGAGTGTCCAGGGGAAGGAGAAGTGAAGATAAGGATACCTGGTGGTGGAATGGTGATGTCCAGAAGGCGATTAAAGAGAAGAAAGATTGCTTCAGACGCCTATACCTGGATAGGAGTGCAGACAATATAGAGAAGTACAAGATGGCGAAGAAGGCTGCAAAGCGAGCTGTTCGTGAAGCAAGGGGTCGGGCATATGAGGACCTCTACCAACGGTTAGGCACGAAGGAAGGCGAAAGGGACATCTATAAGATGGCCAAGATCCGAGAGAGGAAGACGAGGGACATTGGCCAAGTCAAATGCATCAAGGACGGAGCAAGCCAACTCTTGGTGAAGGACAAGGAGATTAAGCATAGATGGCGGGAGTACTTCGACAAGCTGTTCAATAGGGAGAATGAGAGTTCTACCATTGAACTGGACGGCTCCTTTGATGAGACCAGCATGCATTTTGCGCGGCGAATCCAGGAGTCTGAGGTCAAGGAGGCTTTAAAAAGGATGAAAGGAGGCAAGGCGATGGGCCCTGATTGTATCCCCATTGAGGTGTGGAAAGGTCTCGGGGACATAGCGATAGTATGGCTAACCAAGCTTTTCAACCTCATTTTTCGGGCAAACAAGATGCCAGAAGAATGGAGACAGAGTATATTAGTACCAATCTTCAAGAACAAGGGGGATGTTTAGAGTTGTACTAATTACCGTGGAACTAAGCTGATGAGCCATACAATGAAGCTATGGGAGAGATTCATTGAGCACCGCTTAAGAAGAATGACAAGCGTGACCAAAAATCAGTTTGGTTTCATGCCTGGGAGGTCGACCATGGAAGCCATTTTCTTGGTACGACAACTTATGGAGAGATATAGGGAGCAAAAGAAGGACTTGCATATGGTGTTCATTGACTTGAAGAAGGCCTATGATAAGATACCACGGAATGTCATGTGGTGGTCCTTGGAGAAACACAAAGTCCCAGCAAACTACATTACCCTCATCAAGGACATGTATGCTAATGTTGTGACAAGTGTTCGAACAAGTGATGTCAACACTGACGACTTCCCGATTAAGATAGGACTGCATCAGGGGTCAGCTTTGAGCCCTTATCTTTTTGCATTGGTGATGGATGAGGTCACAAGGGATATACAAGGAGATATCCATGTTGTATGCTCTTTGCGGATGATGTGGTGCTCGTTGACGATAGTCGGACAGGGGTAAATAGGAAGTTAGAGTTATGGAGACAAACCTTGGAATCGAAAGGGTTTAGGCTTAGTAGAACTAAAACCGAGTACATGATGTGCGGTTTCAGTACTACTAGGTGTGAGGAGGAGGAGGTTAGCCTTGATGGCCAGGTGGTTCCCCAGAAGGACACCTTTCGGTATTTGGGGTCAATGCTGCAGGGGGATGGGGGTATTGATGAAGATGTGAACCATCGAATCAAAGCCGGATGGATGAAGTGGCGCCAAGCTTCTGTCATTCTCTGTGACAAGAGAGTGCCACAAAAGCTAAAAGGCAAGTTATACAGGATGGCGGTTCGACCCGCAATGTTGTATGGCGCTGAGTGTTGGCCGACTAAAAGGCGACATGTTCAACAGTTAGGTGTGGCGGAGATGCGTATGTTGAGATGGATGTGTGGTCACACGAGGAAGGATCGAGTCCGGAATGATGATATACGAGATAGAGCTGGGGTAGCACCAATTGAAGAGAAGCTTGTCCAACATCGTCTGAGATGGTTTGGGCATATTCAGCGCAGGCCTCCAGAAGCTCCAGTGCATAGCGGACGGCTAAAGCGTGCGGAGAATGTCAAGAGAGGGCGGGGTAGACCGAATTTGACATGGGAGGAGTCCGTTAAGATTGACCTGAATGATTGGAGTATCGCCAAAGAGCTAGCTATGGACAGGGGTGCGTGGAAGCTTGCTATCCATGTGCCAGATCCATGAGTTGCTTGCGAGATCTTATGGGTTTCACCTCTAGCCTACCTCAACTTGTTTGGGACTAAAGGCTTTGTTGTTGTTGGTGGTGGTGGTGGTGATGATGTCTTTCATGTATTTTGCATAAGGAGGCATTTTTAAGATATCAGTCAAGCGAGTACGCAAAAAGACTAGCCACAGCATTTCAGCAAAGCGTTCAAATTCTTCATCATCTTTCTTTTTAGTTGTATTAGGTGGAAAGGGCATAGGTTTTTGAACCCACGGTTCTCTTTCTTTACCGTGTTTTCTAGCAATAATGTCTCTTTTATCATATCTTTTATTCTTGGGTTGTGGGTTATCAAGATCAACTTCAGGTTCTATCTCAACATCATTATCTGGTTCTTTGTTATTTGTTTGAGTGTCTTCATGAACCTCATTATTATCTTTTTCATTATCAGAAGGTGAGTGTTCACTACCAGATTGAGTTTCGGCATCAGAGATAGAAACTTCATTGTCATTATCGGGAGGTTTCTCTACTTCAGGTTCACTAGAGGCATGCAAAGTCCTATCATTTTTCTTTTTCTTTTTAGAAGGACTACGTGCATCAGTGTTAAACTCTTTGAGAGTCTTGTTCAATTCTTTTTGGGTGTCCCTCGGGATAAAGTGGTTCCTGAGTCATTCTACCTCCTCTAGTCATTACTCTAACAGCATAATCATTGATATTATTGTTCATTTCATCTAACAACTCTCTTTGAGATTTAGCAACTTGTTCTAACTGAGTTTGAACCATAGAAGCATGCTTTCCCACACCTCTAACATCATTTGAGATTCTAAATAACAAGTCACTCAAGCGAGCAATCATATCAGAATTGTATTTCAACTGTTTCATAACATTTGCATTGATGTGATCTTGTTTTCTAATATAGTTTTCAAACTCATAAAGGCATTGGCTAGGGTGCATATTGTGAGGATTGTTATTGAATTTCATTAGAGCATTTACCTCTACCACCTTAGGTGGTGGTGTATCAAGCCCATGTATTTCTTCAATAGGAGGTAAATTTTTGACATCCTCAGCTTTGAGACCTTTTTCCTTCATAGATTTCTTTGCCTCTTGCATATCTTTAGGACTAAGATATAATATACCCCTGTTCTTTGGAGTGGGTTTAGGTAGTGGTTCAGGAAGAGTCCAATCATCATAATTTTTCAATATGTTATTCAATAATTCTTCAGCTTGGCCAATAGTTCGTTCCCTGAAAACACAACTAGCACAACTATCTAGGAAATCCCTAGAAGCATCGGTTAGTCCATTATAGAAGATATCAAGTATTTCATTTTTCTTAAGAGGATGATCAAGCAAAGCATTAAGCAATTGGCAAAGCCTCCGCCAAGCTTGTGGGAGACTCTCTTCTTCAATTTGCACATAGTTAAATATTTCCTGTAAGGCAGCTTGTTTCTTATGAGCGGGAAAATATTTTTCGGAGAAGTAATAAATCATATCCTGGGGACTACGCACACAACCAGGAGCAAGAGTATTGTACCAAGCTTTAGCATCACCCTTTAATGAGAACGGAAATAATTTGAGAATATAGTAATAACGAGTTTTCTCATCATGAGTAAAAAGGGTAGCTATGTCATTCAACTTAGTAAGATGTGCCACAACAGTTTCAGTTTCATAACCATGGAAAGGATCAGATTCAACCAAAGTAATTAACTCTAGGTTGATAGAGAATTCGTAATCCTTATCATCAATAAATATAGGTGAGGTAGCAAACTTAGGATCATATTGCATTCTAGCATTTAGAGATTTTTCTTTATACTTGCATAATAATTTCTCTAGATCATCTCTATCCTTACAAGCAAGAATATCTCTAGTTGTCTCCTCATTCATAACATAACCTTCCAGTACCTTAGGCATTTCATATCTAGGAGGGCTAGTTCTAGTAGGTGTTTCAAGATTTTCAGTTTCAAGCTCATCATTAGTTTCAACAACATCATGTTGTCTTACTCTAGCAATTTGTTCATCAAGAAAATCACCTAGTGGCACATCATCATCATCAAGCAAGGTACTAGCATCATCATAAGTATCATTCACAGCAGAAGTATCATCATCAATAGCTTGCGACACATCAGGATTGATAGCATGTGGTGGTGTTACAAGTTTACTTATAACAGAAGGTAAATCTAAAGCAGAGCTAGAAGGCAGTTCCTTACCTCCCCTTGTCTTAGAGGGATAAATCTTAGTCTTAGCATCCTTCAGATTCTTCATAGTGATAAATTGATAATAATCCCAAGTGACTCAACAAATATAGCTATGCTCCTCGGCAATGGCGCCAGAAAAAGGTCTTGATAACCCACATGTATAGGGGATCGCAACAGTTTTCGAGGGTAGAGTATTCAACCCAAATTTATAGATTCGACACAAGGGGAGCCAAAGAATATTTGTAAGTATTAGCAGTTGAGTTGTCAATTCAACCACACCTGGAGATTTATTATCTGCAGCAAAGTGATTAGTAGCAAAGTAGTACGACAGTTTTGATAATAATAGCAGCAGTGGTAACGGTAACAGTGATAGCAGTAGTTTTGTAGCAAGTGCAACAGTAACGGTAGCAGTAGTAACTTAGCAAGAACAATATAAGATAAATTTGTAGGCATTGGATCGGTAATTTGTTGGATGATATTCATCATGTGACAGTCATAACCTAGGGCTATACGGCACTAGCTCCAGTTCATAAATATAATGTAGGCATGCATTTCGTAAATAGTCATACATGCTTATGGAAAGAACTTGCATGACATCTTTTGTCCTACCCTCCCGTGGCAGCGGGGTCCAATTGGAAACTAAGGGATATTAAGGCCTCCTTTTAATAGAGAACGGGAACAAAGCATTAACACACGGTGAATACATGAACTCCTCAAACTACGGTCATCACCGGGAGTGGTCCCGACTATTGTCACTCCGGGGTGTCCGGATCATAACATGTAGTAGGTGACTATAACTTGCAAGATCGGATCTAGAACATAGATATAATGGTGATAACATAAACGGTCCAGATCTAAAATCATGGCACCCAGGCCCAAAGTGACAAGCATTAAGCATGGCAAAGTCATAGCAACATCAATCTCAGAACAGAGTGGATACTAGGGATCAGGCTCTAACAAAACTAACTAGATTACATGATGAATCTCATCCAACTCCTCACCGACCAGCGAGCCTACGAAGGAATTACTCACTCCTGGTGGGGAGCATCATGGAATTGGCAATGGAGAAGGGTTGGTGATGACGAAGAACGAAGACCCCCCTCTCCAGAGCCCCAAACGGACTCCAGATCCGGCCTCTCGATGAAAAACAGGAGGTGACGGCGGCTCCGTCTCATGGATCATGATAATTCTTTCTCCCTGATTTTTTCTGGAAAAATAGGATTTTATAGCGCCGGTTTCAGGGTCTGCAGGGCCACCAGGTGGGGACAACCCACCTGGGCGCGCCTGGGGTGCCAGGCGCACCCTGGTGGGTTGTGCCCACCCAGGTGACCCCCTCAGGTGGCTCTTGGCTCCAGAAATTCTCTTTTATTGGGTAAATATTCCTCGCAAAGTTTCATTCCATTCCGAGAACTTTTATTTCTGCACAAAAACAACACCATGGTAGTTCTGCTAAAAAATGCATCAGTCCGGGGTTAGTTTCATTCAAATCTTGCAAATTAGAGTCCAAAACAAGAGGAAAAGCGTTAGGAAAAGTAGATACGTTGGAGACGTATCAGTGGTCGAGTCACAAGACCCCAATTCACCTTGCACTTGGCCCCGGTTGTTCTGTCCGAGCCGGCCCAAAGGAACGCCCTCTCAAGCTTGTCGACATAGCGTAGGATGCTTGGCAGTATGACAAGAGGTGTAACGAAGTATATCATTTGGGACGCGAGAACCGACTTGACAAGGGCCGTGCGCCCAATGGTGGTCATGTTTTGACCATCTTATGTAGTCATCCTGTTTGCCACCTTATCCACTAAGAATTGAAGGTCAACCAACTTCAGCTTCCAAACATAGAGGGGGCGGTGATAACCCACAAGTATAGGGGATCAGTTGTAGCCTTTCTCGATAAATAAGAGTGTTGAACCCAACGAGGAGCTAAAGGTAGGATTTGTATTCCCTTCAAGTTCTATCGACCACCGATACAACTCTACGCGCACTTAATGTTCGCTTTGCTTAGAACAAGTATGAAGCTAGAAGTACTTTGTAGGTGTGATAGGATAGGTTTGCAAGATAATAAAGAGCACGTAAATAAAATCTAGGGGATGTTTAGATAAAGACACAACTAAGTTAGTTTTAGTAGAGAGCTTTTTGTCACAAGAAAGTTATTTGTCCCTAGGCAATCGATAACTAGACCGGTAATCATTTTTGCAATTTTATATGAGGGAGAGGCATAAGCTAACATACTTTATCTTCTTGGATCATATGCACTTATGATTGGAACTCTAGCAAACATCTGTAACTACTAAAGATCATTAAGGTAAAACCCAACCATAGCATTAAAGTATCAAGTCTTCTTTATTCCCATACGCCATAACCCACTTATCTGTATTTGTGTTTCTATCACTCACGCAACACAGACAATAAGCAAACCATGAACATGTTGCAAACCCTACAGTGGGGATCCCTCATGCTTGCGCGACACGGAGAGCACCATAGGACAGCACCAACAATAAAACATGCAACTCAAATCAATGAGGATCATCAATCAACCCATAGGACAAAACATATCTACTCAAAAATCATAGGATAGCCATACATCATTGGGAAATAATATATAGCATTGAGTACCATGTTTAAGTAGAGATTACAACAGTGAGAAGATGTGTTACACCGCTGCATAGAGGGGGAGAGAGTTGGTGATGACGGCGGCGAAGTTGTTGGTGTAGATCGTCGTCACGATGATGGCTCCGACGTTGTTTCGGTGCCACTGGGAGAGAGGGGGAGAGAGCCCCCCCCTCCTTCTTCTTCTTCTTCCTTGACCTTCCCCCTTGATGGGAGAAGGGTTTCCCCTCTGGTCCATGGCCTCCATGGCGGCGGAGGGGTGGGAGCCCCTCCAAGATTGGATCTCTCTCTCTGTTTCCTTCTGTTTCTGCGTTCCTGGATTCTGGCCTTTCACTGTTTCTTAAATTCCCGGAGATCCGTAACTCCGATTGGGCTGATATTTTTGTGGCCGAAGAAGGGCACCAACCCCCTTACAGGGTGGCCACAAGGGTCCAGGGCATGCCCCCTGCCTCGTGGACCCCTCGGACATCGTCTCGTGTTGATTCTTTTTCCCAAAAATCACATATATTCCTAAAAAAATCTCCGAAAGTTTTTATCGCGTTTGGACTCCGTTTGATATGGATTTTCTACGAAACAAAAAACATGCAACAAGCAGGAACTGGCACTGGGCACTGGATCAATATGTTAGTCCCAATAAATACTATAAAAAGTTGCCAAAAGTATATGAAAGTTGTAAAACATTGGCATTAAACAATCAAAAATTATAGATACGACGGAGACGCATCAGCATCCCCAAGCTTAATTCCTCCTCGTCCTCGAGTAGGTAAATGATAAAAAAATATTTTTTTGATGTGGAATGCTACCTAGCATAATCTTGATCACATAATATAATCATGGCATGAATATTAAGATACGAGTGATTCAAAGCAATAATCTATCATTTGACATAAAGACAATAATACTTCAAGCATACTAATAAAGCAATCATGTCTTCTCAAAATAACATGGCTAAAAGAAAGTTATCCCGACAAAATCATATAGTTTGCTGATAACCCACAAGTATAGGGGATCAATTGTGGCCTCTTTCGATAAGTAAGAGTGTCGAACCCAACGAGAAGCTAAAGGTAGAACAAATATTCCCTCAACTTCTATCGACCACCGATACAACTCTACGCACGCTTGACATTCGCTTTACCTAGAACAAGTATGAAACTAGAAGTACTTTGTAGGTGCTTTTGGATAGGCTTGCAAGAATATACAGAGCGCGTAAATAAAAACTAGGGGATGTTTAGATAAAGACACAATAAAGTAAATATAGCGAGTGTGGAAAAGTGGTGGTAGGAGTTGCGAAATTGTCCCTTAAGCAATTGACTACTTTACTAGACCGATAGCAAGTATTATGTGGGAGAGGCCACTGCTAGCATGTCATCCTTACTTGGAATTCTATGCACTTATGATTGGAACTATTAGCAAGCATCCGCAACTACTAACGTTCATTAAGGTAAAACCCAACCATAGCATTAAGTTATATTGGTCCCCCTTCAATCCCGTCTGCATCAATTTCTATGCTAGGTTGAAGCTTGTGTCACTCTTGCCCTCCAATACATAGTCCTATCAACATACAACTAACCCTATGGTGTGATCCACGCGCGCGCTCATATGATGGGCACCAAAGGACGGCAACACAACCACAAGAAAATTAAATCAATCATAGCAATTCATCAACCACCGATAGGACAACAAAAATCTACTCAGACATCATAGGATGGCAACACATCACTGGATAATAGTATGAAGCATAAAGCACCATGTTCAATTAGAGGGTACAGCGGGTTGCGGGAGAGTGGACCGCTGTAGATAGAGGGGGAAGGTGATGGAGATGTTGGTGAAGATGGCGGAGGTGTTGGTGAAGATCGCGGTGATGATGATGGTGGCCACGACAGCGTTCCGGCGCCACCGGAGGAGAGGGGGAGAGGGGCCCCCTTCTTCCTCTTCTTCCTTGACCTCCTCCCTAGATGGGAGAAGGGTTTCCCCTCTGGTCCTTGGCCTCCATGGCATGGGAGGGGCGAGAGCCCCTCCGAGATTGGATCTATCTCTCTGTCTCTCTCTGTTTCTACGTTCTCTTCTGCTGCCCTTTCACCGTTTCGTATATATATGGAGATCCGTAACTCCGATTGGATTGAAACCTTCGCCGTGATTTTTTACCAAAAATTAGCTTTCTTGTGGCCGAAGAAGGGCATCAACCGCCTTACGAGTGGCCCACGAGGGTCAGGGGCGTGCCCAGGGGGGCAGGCGCGCCCCCTGCCTCGTGGCCACCTCGGTCACCCTCTCGCGTGGATTTTTCTTCCAGAATTTCCAAATATTCCAAAAATAAGCTTCGTCCGTTTTTATCCAGTTTGGATTTCGTTTAATATGGATATTCTGCGAAACATAAAACATGCAACAAACAGGAACTGGCACTGGGCAATGGATTAATATGTTAGTCCCAAAAATAGTATAAAAAATTGCCAAAAAGTATATGAAAGTTGAATAATATTGGCATGGAACAATTAAAAAATTATAGATACGACGGAGACGTATCAGCATCCCCAAGCTTAATTCCTGCTCGTCCTCGAGTAGGTAAATGATAAAAAAGATAATTTTTTATGTGGAATGCTACCTAGCATAATCTTGATCATATGTCTAATCATGGCATGAATATTAAGACACGAGTGATTCAAAGCAATAGTCTATCATTTGACATAAAAACAATAATACTTCAAGCCTACGAATAAAGCAATCATGTCTTTTCAAAATAACAAGGCCAAAGAAGGTTATCCCTACAAAATCATATAGTCTGGCTATGCTCCATCTTCACCACACAAAATATTCACATCATGCACAACCCCAATGACAAGCCAAGCAATTGTTTCATACTTTTGATGTTTGTAACATCCCAAAATTTCAATTTGGAATGTTATACATTAGATCATCATTGCATAGCATATTTTATTGCATTTTGGCAAATCCTCGAAAATCCTAAGCAACTCAAGGACCCTCGGAGAGAGTTGGGGATTTTTCCCGGTTTTCATATTTGATTTTTATCAAATAATAAAACGAGGATTTTTGGTTTTAATTATTTTTCTCTCCGAAAAATATTTCATATTAAAATAAATGAGAGGAGAAAATATGACTTCTCCAAAATAATTGAAATATTGGAGGAAAAATATTAAAATCAAATATTGGATTTTATTCGGGTTTTATTTGCAATTTTAAATGCATTAAAAAATTGCACGTTTTCAAAACTACATCTTTGGGCCAAGAAAAATGTTCATCTTGTTCTAATTATTTTAATTAGACGGAGAAAATTTGTTTTAGTATTTTTGGATTTTTATTTATTTTTCTATGATTTGTTTAGATCCGGCGGAATTATTTAAAAAAACGCCGAGCGCGCCGACTGGGCCGAAGCCCAGCCAACGACCCAGCCTGCCCCGCGCCCCGTCTCCCTCTCGGGCACAACAGCGCCGCCGCCGCCCGAGTCCTGCTCGAGCACTGCCGCCGCCCGCCGCCTTGCCCCCTCCTCCACGGCACCCCCCTCCTTTTATACCCCAGCCCCGCCCCCTCTCCCTCACCCCGTCCCCGCCCCGATCCGAAGCCGCCGCCGCCCGAGAAGACGCCGCCGCCGGAGCCCGACGCCGCCGCCCGAGGAGCTCGCCGCCCCGACGCCGTACGCCGCCGCCCTCGTCGCCCTTCGACGCCCGCAGCCCCGCCGCCCCTCGCCGCCCTCGCCCGACCCGCCGGAGCCCCGCCCCGAGCCTCGCCGGAGCCGCCGCCGTTCGCCGTCCGTTTTTTTTTAAAACCACCCGGTTTATTTTTTTCGAAACCCTAGTTTTTTTATATAGATCGGTTTATTTAATTAGTGAATGTTCACTGACCCGTTCGTTCTAACGAACGTGTTCGTCGGTTAGACGCTGTTAACGAACGTCCGTTCGGTTAACTGTTCGTCAGTTTTCTTTTTCGTCGGATTTTCCGCGATTATTCCAGATCGCGATTTCTGATCACATTTTCGTTTTTGTTTATCTTTTCGCTCGTTTATCGGAATCAGACGATTCAAGCGCCTAGAGTTTCGTCTCGAAATTCTATTTCCGTTTAACCCACTCAAACAAGTTTTTGCTACTGTAAAATTTGACCTAGATCCAGATTAGTAAACGAAGCTTGTTTCTTTCGCCATTTGACTTTCGTTGCTTCGCTTGATTTGATTCTTTTTGCAAACCGGAGTTCTTAAGTTGAACTTTCTAGTTAGATCGTTATTTGAGTTTTACCTCTGCATTTGATGAGTGCTTATTGTATGCTTGTTGTTTGCGATAGAGTACCCGGAGTGCGCCGCTTGCTACTTCGAATCGCTAAGTTTCACGGATCATCAGCAAGGCAAGTAAGACGTTGATCATACCTCTTTTACTACCCAGTTTTTATTGCATTAGACCAACCCTCAAACATTGCATGGTTAGGATCTAATTAAATTGTGGGTATTGGGATGTAGTTGAGGTAGTACCTATTACCTGTTTATTATCAAACCCTTGGGAGTTACTTCTACGTTTGCTTATATCGCTATGCTATGCTAGTAGACGTCGATTGGGTTTGAGAGATATTCACGACAGATGTGAGATTGTTAATTAATGGTTTACTTAAGGTGGCAACTAAAACTCACATCTGGGTGGATTGAGGCACCTGGAGAACCCAGTGTTGCCTGTTTTTCTAAGGACCGCCACCCAGGCTCAAAGGGATCATAAGATTATTCATGCTAGAAACTTCAGTGTGCAGCCACAAGCTATTATGGGCTCTAGCATAGTTGAGTAGGTTACATGATCTCTTGAAGAGGTGGGCTAGCAAATGTAGGGGAAAGTAGGTGTAACTGTCCACCCGGAGTAAAGAGTTATTGTTTCTGAAAGACTGTGTCTCGGTCATCCGTTTCTCAAACATCATGTAGTGCGAGAATCAAGCGGAGGCGATCGAGTCTTGTGGGGAAAAGTGCGCAAACCTCTGCAGAGTGTACAAACTAATCATGATTAGCCGTGTCCCCGGTTATGGACATCTTGAGTATCTAGTACTTGGGTTATCATGTGAATCTCATCACCATGTTACTTTAATTAATTTTGTTGGGTTAATGATGACACTTAATTGGGATTAAGATGTTGTCAACCATCTCAATGTTTAACAACCACCATGATAGTTAAATAAAATTTATTCCTTTGCAGTAGGGAAAAATTGGCTTTTCGCAAAACTGTAACCATAGAGCCTTCTACCAGCCATATATGCATGTAGTATAGCATTATTATGTTCGTTACTCTCTATGTGTTACATTACCAGCATATTCCTTGTGCTGACCCGTTTTCGGGCTGCAACGTTTTATGTTGCAGACTTTTCAGACGACGAGTAAGGTGCCTTAGGTCGTGGTCTTATACTCAGTGATGCCGTTGGAGTTGATGGACTCACTTATCTTCCAAGTCTTCCGCTGTTATCGTATTAGATGGCCTTAAGCCATATTTGTCATACTTATTTCTCTTTGGAGATACTCGATGTAATAAGTGTGTGATTGCTACTCTGTTATAAATCCTCCATTTGTACTGTGCGTGTCAGCATTACTGATCCAGGGATGACACTGATGCACAACAACACAGACTGTTTGAGGTCTGGTCGCTACAATGTTCTCAAACCTTTTCAACTTTCACGCAATACATGAGCGTGAGCCATGGACATAGTACTATAGGTGGAATAGAATAAAATGATGGGGTTATGTGGAGAAGACAAAATGGGAGAAAGTCTCACATCGACGCGGCTAATCAAGGGGCTATGGAGATGCCCATCAATTGATGTCAATGCGAGGAGTAGGGATTGCCATGCAACGGATGCACTAGAGCTATAAGTATATGAAATCTCAAACTGAAACTAAGTGGGTGTGCATCCAACTTGCTTGCTCATGAAGACCTAGGGCATTTGAGGAAGCCCATCGTTGGAATATACAAGCCAAGTTCTATAATGAAAATTCCCACTAGTATATGAAAGTGATAACTCAAGAGACTCTCTATATGAAGAACATGGTGCTACTTTGAAGCACAAGTGTGGTAAAAGGATAGTAACATTGCCCCTTCTCTCTTTTTCTCTCATTTTTTTCTCTCTTTTTTTTGTATGCTTCTTTGGCCTCTCTCTCTTTTTTGGGGAGCTTCTTTGGCCACTTTTATTTTGATAACCTCACATGGGACAATGTTCTAATAATGATGATCATCACACTTTTATTTACTTACAACTCAATATTACAACTCGATCTAGAACAAAGATATGACTCTATATGAATGCCTCCGGCGGTGTACCGGGATGTGCAACGATCTAGCGTAGCAATGGCATCGAAAAACGGACAAGCCATGAAAACATCATGCTAGCTATCTTACGATCATGCAAAGCAATATGACGATAAATGCTCAAGTCATGTATATGATGATGATGGAAGTTGCATGGCAATATATCTCGGAATGGCTATGGAAATGCCATGATAGGTAGGTATGGTGGCTGTTTTGAGGAAGATATAAGGAGATTTATGTGTGATAGAGCGTATCGTATCACGGGGTTTGGATGCACCTGCGAAGTTTGCACCAACTCTTGAGGTGAGAAAGGGCAATGCACGGTACCGAAGAGGCTAGCAATGATGGAAGGGTGAGATTGCGTATAATCCATGGACTCAACATTACTCATAAAGAACTCACATACTTATTGCGAAAATCTATTAGTCATCGAAACAAAGTACTACGCGCATGCTCCTAGGGGGATAGATTGGTAGGAAAAGACCATCGCTCGTCCCCGACCGCCACTCATAAGGAAGACAATCAATAAATACCTCATGCTCCGACTTCGTTACATAACGGTTCACCATACGTGCATGCTACAGGACTTGCAAACCTCAACACAAGTATTTCTCAATTTCACAATTACTCAACTAGCACGACTCTAATATCACCACCTTTATATCGCAAAACTATTGCAAGGAATCAAACATATCATATTCAGTGATCTACAAGTTTATGTAGGATTTTATGACTAACCATGTGAATGACCAGTTCTTGTCATCTCTCTAAATAGATATAAGTGAAGCAAGAGAGTTTAATTCTTTCTACAAAAGATATGCCCACGCTCTAACAATTATAAGTGAAGCAAAAGAGCATTCTACAAATGGCGGTTGTCCATGTAAAGAGAAACAGGCAATCCAAACTTCAAATGATATAAGTGAAGCACATGAAGCATTCTATAAAGCCATACTCAAAAGATATAAGTGAAGTGCAAAGAGTATTCTATAAATCAACCAAGGACTATCTCATACCAGCATGGTTCATAAAATAAAAAAGAAAACTAAATGCAAAAGACGCTCCAAGATTTGCACATATCGCATGAACGAAATGAATCCGAAAACATACCGATACTTGTTGAAGAAAGAGGGGATGCCTTCCGGGGCATCCCCAAGCTTCGACGCTTGAGTCTCCTTGAATATTTACTTGGGGTGCCTTGGGCATCCCCAAGCTTGAGCTCTTGCCTCTCCTTCTTCTTCTCACATCGAGACCTTCTCGATCATCGAACACTTCATCCACACAAAACTTCAACAGAAAACTCGGTAAGATCCGTTAGTATAATAAAGCAAATCACCTCTCTAAGTACTGTTGCAAACAAATTCATATTTTATTTTTGCATTGTGTCTACTGTAATATAACTTTTTCATGGCTTAATCCACTGATATAAATTGATAGTTTCGTCCAAACAAGCAAACTATGCATCAAAAACAGAACAGTCTGTAACAATCTGAACATTCACCATACTTCTGATACTTGGAAAATTCTACCAAATTTAGGAAAAATAAAAATTTGTATATAAAGACAGTGCAAAAAGAATCAGAACCATTTGACGTTCCAGTAAAAAATTAAAAATCACGCACTACAACCAAAGTTTCTGTCCTGCACCGTACAAACCAACAAGCATTGGAAACATCCTAAAGGCAAATCTTGGCACATTATTTTTATTCTTAAACTTTATAAAAGCACACAACAGAAATAAATGACTCTCTAAAACTTCTGGGTTGTCTCCCTGGCAGCACTTTCTTTAAAGCCATTAAGCTAGGCATATAGTGCTCAAGTAATGGATCCACCCGAATCCCAAGGTATATCAAAGCCAATTTTAATTAACAATGATCTATAATTTAGTAGTGAGCACAAAGCAACATATATCATGCAATGACGAAGTCTAACTCTCTTCCTATGCATCGGCATGTCATAAAAGAACAATTCATGCACACAAAGTAAAGGCCAATGCATAGTATAAACAGTTTCTTGCAAATTTTTCATGTTGGAAACATAAAGGGGCGGAGACGTAGTTCCCCTCTCATAATAATTGCAAGTAGGAGCAGCAAGCACATGCATATTATATTCATCATCATGTGCAACGGTAAAAGGCAACCCATCAATATAATCCTTAATAAGTGCAAACTTCGCCGATATAGTGTAGTCGAGAGAATTCAAAAAGATAATAGGACTATCATGCGTGGGTGCAATAGCGACAATTTCATGTTTGATATAAGGAACTATAGCAAGTTCATCTCCATAAGCATAATTCATATTGGCATCTTGGCCGCAAGCATAGCAAGCATCATCAAAAAGGGATATTTCAAGAGAATCAATGGGATCATAATGGTCATCATAGCAATCATCCTTCGGTAAGCACGAAGGGAAATTAAACAATGTATGAGTTGAAGAGTTACTCTCATTAGAAGGTGGGCACGGGTAGCTAATCCGCTCTTCCTCCTTTTGTTCTTCGCTCTCCTCATCATCTTTTTCATCCAATGAGCCCACAGTTTCATTAACTTCTTCTTCCATAGATTCCTGCAAAATATTAGTCTCTTCTTGGACAGCGGAGACTTTCTCAATAAGTGCATTAATATCGTAATTGTATTCATAATTCTCATAACAATATTTAAGGATAGTTAAATTTTCAGGTCTATAAACCGAATCATCAAAGTCTTCAAACTCTTTAAACATAGATTCAATTTCATAAGCACCCATAAAAGCAACAAATTCTTCTATTTGTTCCACATCATAGTAATCATATATACCATTAGCATAAGAAGCTAAGGTTTTATTATCATTAAATTCGCATGAAAAGGGATGGTGTGGAGACTTCATCCTAGAGCAACAAGTATATTCATATCTCAAGCATAGTTTCCTAGCATACCAATATAACATATAAATTTGATCCCATAATAGTTTCCCTTTTTGAGTCAAGCGATAATCCCTAAAGTATTCACGTTGATCCAACGTTACTCCCATTACCAAATTGAATGGGGTTTTCTCTGGATTATCAAAGTAGTACATAATATCTGTCACATAACGAGCATCGAGGGTTTTAGGAGGTTCCTCATCTCCATGAGCAGCAAGTACACCTAATTTTTTTGGTATTTTGTGTTCCATATCCATAACTAAAGATAGAGAACAACTAAGAACAGCAAATAAAAATTACTTAGTGATAAAGCAAACAAGCACACACGAGAATATTCACCCCACGCTATTGCTCCCCGGCAACGGCGCCAGAAAAAGGTCTTGATAACCCACAAGTATAGGGGATCAATTGTAGCCTCTTTCGATAAGTAAGAGTGTCGAACCCAACGAGGAGCTAAAGGTAGAACAAATATTCCCTCAAGTTCTATCGACCACCGATACAACTCTACGCATGCTTGACGTTCGCTTTACCTAGAACAAGTATGAAACTAGAAGTACTTTGTAGGTGCTTTTGGATAGGCTTGCAAGAATATAAAGAGCGCGTAAATAAAAACTAGGGGCTGTTTGGATAAAGACACAATAAAGTAAATATAGCGAGTGTGGAAAAGTGGTGGTAGGAGTTGCAAAATTGTCCCTTAAGCAATTGACTACTTTACTAGACCGATAGCAAGTATTATGTGGGAGAGGCCACTACTAGCATGTCATCCCTTGCTTGGAATTCTATGCACTTCTGATTGGAACTATTAGCAAGCATCCGCAACTACTAACGTTCATTAAGGTAAAACCCAACCATAGCATTAAGTTATATTGGTCCACCTTCAATCCCGTATGCATCAATTTCTATGCTAGGTTGAAGCTTCTGCCACCCTTGCCCTCCAATACATAGTCATATCAACATACAACTAACCCTATGGTGTGATCCACGCGCATGCTCATATGATGGGAACCAAAGGACAGCAACATAACCACAAGCAAATTAAATCAATCATAGCAATTCATCAACCACCGATAGGACAACGAAAATCTACTCAGACATCATAGGATGGCAACACATCATTGGATAATAATATGAAGCATAAAGCACCATGTTCAAGTAGAGGGTACAGCGGGTTGCGGGAGAGTGGACCGCTGTAGATAGAGGGGGAAGGTGATGGAGATGTTGGTGAAGATGGCGGAGGTGTTGGTGAAGATCGTTGTGATGATGATGGTGGCCACGACAGCGTTCCGGCACCACCGGAGGAGAGGGGGAGAGGGCCCCCTTCTTCCTCTTCTTCCTTGACCTCCTCCCTAGATGGGAGAAGGGTTTCCCCTCTGGTCCTTGGCCTCCATGGCATGGGAGGGGCGAGAGCCCCTCCGAGATTGGATCTATCTCTCTGTCTCTCTCTGTTTCTACGTTCTCTTCTGCTGCCCTTTCACCGTTTCGTATATATATGGAGATCCATAACTCCGATTGGATTGAAACCTTCGCCGTGATTTTTTACCAAAAATTAGCTTTCTTGCGGCCGAAGAAGGGCATCAACCGCCTTACGGGTGGCCCACGAGGGTCAGGGGCGCACCCAGGGGGCAGGCGCGCCCCCCTGCCTCGTGGCCACCTCGGGCACCGTCTCGCATGGATTTTTCTTCTGGAATTTTCCAAATATTCCAAAAAGAAGCTCCGTCCGTTTTTATCCCGTTTGGATTCCGTTTAATATGGATATTCTGCAAAACCTAAAACATGCAACAAACAGGAACTGGCACTGGGCACTGGATCAATATGTTAGTCCCAAAAATAGTATAAAAAGTTGCCAAAAAGTATATGAAAGTTGAATAATATTGGCATGGAACAATCAAAATTATAGGTACGACAGAGACGTATCATCTGACTGTGCTCCATCTTCACCACACAAAGTATTTCATCATGCACAACCCCGATGACAAGCCAAGCAATTGTTTCATACTTTTAATGTTCTCAAGCCTTTTCAACTATCACGCAATACATGAGCGTGAGCCATGGATATAGACTATAGGTGGAATAGAAGGTGGTTGTGAGGAGAAGCCAAAAAGGGAGAAAGTATCACATCAACTAGGTGTATCAACGGGCTATGGAGATGCCCATGAATAGATATCAATGTGAGTGAGTAGGGATTGTCGTGCAACGGATGCACTAAGAGCTATAAGTGTATGAAAGATCAATCTGAAAACTAAGTGGGTGTGCATCCAACTTGCTTGCTCATGAAGACCTAGGGCATTTGAGGAAGCCCATCATTGGAATATACAAACCAAGTTCTATAATGAAAAGTTCCCACTAGTAATATATGAAAGTGATAAAATAGGAGACTCTCTATCATGAAGAACATGGTGCTACTTTGAAGCACAAGTGTGGGAAAGGATAGTAACATTGTCCCTTCTCTCTTTTCTCTAATTTTTTTTATTTTTTCCTTTTTTTTCTCTTTTTTTCTTTTTGGTAGGCTTCTCTGGCCTCTCTCTCTCTCTTTTCTGGGCTTCTTTGGCCACTTTTATTTTGATAACTGTTGGATTCTACGGTAGGGAGTGCCGACTGCAAATTAAAATTTCCTACGCGCAGAACAGCCAAGAACATGCTAGGGGAGATGGATCACAGTTCGTTACCACTAGACGCGCAGTGCCGTGCAGTGGAAGAAGAGTTGGGGCAGCGCGTCCACGTGGATCGTCTCCTCCTTGTCCGATCTCCCTCGAACAGCCGGTCGTCGGTTCCCACGTACAGGTTCGCCGGAGCGGCGCAGGTGCACCGCCTCAAACGGTATCCGCGCGTGCAGGAGGAACACCGTGCGGCGGACTGCTAGGTCCGATCACACAGTCGGCGGCGAGTGGAGGTGTCTATTCGCAACACATGCAAACCCTAGTGACAGCGCCTAAGCGATCAACCGCATGAGTGTGCCGCACCTCCAATTTATATAGGCGTCCGTCGCGGGCTCAACACTTGGGCCTCGCACGGACCCTAAAGCCCATAAGTCTACTCGGCCACAATCCGAATACAGCTCGGATCTCATCCGAGCACTGTCCCTGGATTGGACCTCGTAGGTTCCTTGCCATAAGCGCTCGACCCCTTAGGTTCAAGCCGGCTTGGTCGCAGTTCGGATCACCTCCGAACTGCACGGTTGGTAGCGGCCTCTAGCAAGGCATGTCGAACACCAAGAAGACTATGAAGCTGGTTAGGCGAACTTGTACATCACACTTCTATTCATTTTGCCACATGATATATGTTGTCGGGCTCAAGGCGAGTCTATCATCCTTGTGCTAGCCCAACCTCTTTCTCGTTCCAGTGATGCCGACCACTATCCGGATTATCTCATAATCCTTGTCGCATGGCCATGCTTATCCTAGTCGGATCACACGAGGGGCCCAGAGTATATCTCTCCTGATCGGAGGGGCAAATCCCATTTTGCTCGACCTCGTCTCACAACATGGGCCTGGACAAGCCTGAAACCTACCTTTGTAACTACCCAGTCACGGAGTAGCGTTTGGTCGGCCCAAAGCAAGTCGGTCACCATCCCAAGTACATGTGTCAGCTCAGGTCTTAGGGCATAGAACGTATGCTGTACTAGAGACTCACAGATGACATATCGCTGTGTCTCATAGTTGGGTCTGTCCGACTCGGACCTTATCTCGACTCGGATCCGACTACGTCAAATCCGATCAGATCCTTCCGTGTCCATAGTATCCGGTTAGCATCCAATGCTCCATGGCTAGTGATACCAAGCCATCAACCGTGTCATATGCTAGTCTAGTCAGCTGCGCGTCCACACAGCCCTTTCGACTAGGGACCTTTTAGGACAATCATCATACAATGCATAGTCCCACAAACAAGTCACATACTTGCTGATACACGTCATTGATAATGTCCAAGGACTATCTTTATTCATAAACACATAGGAAATATCATCATACATGATTGCCTCTAGGGCATATCTCCAACAGTCTCCCACGTGCACTAGAGTCAATCAAATAGACATCAAATGCCCATAGCTCTAACATGCCCCTCATGCTTGGGTTGTGGAAGCAGCTTAGTCAACGGATCTGCAACATTTGCATCCGTGTGAATCTTGCATAACTCTTCATCACCGTTCTTTACGATCTTTCGTATCAGGTGATATTTCTAATCTATGTGTCTGGTCTTGTGGTGATTCCTCGGCTCCTTGGCTTGTGCGATGGCACCAAAATTATCACAATAAAGGTCCAACGGTTTTATCGAGGCTGGGAAAATACCAAGATCATCCAGAAAGTTTCAGATCCAAACACCTTCCTTTGCAGCTTCACAAGCCGCAATGTATTCGGCTTCTGTGGTAGAATCGGCCACCGTATCTTGCTTGGAACTCATCCAGCTCACTACTCCTCCGTTCATGACGTACACGAATCCGGACTGTGATCGACAATCATCTCTGTCGGTTTGGAAACTAGCATCGGCGTAACCCCTTACAACGAGCTCTTCCTCACCTCCATAAACTAGGAACATCTCTTTAGTCCTTTTCAGGTACTTCAAAATAGTCTTTACCGCTACCCAGTGACTCTCACCTGGGTTGGCTTGGTATCTGCTTGTTAGGCTTATTGCAAAAGCAACATCTGGCCTTGTACATATCATGGCATAGATGATGGATCCGATTGCCGAGGCATACGGAATCCTACTCATCCTGCTTCGCTCATCAGATGTCGAAGGATTCTGAGTCTCGCTTAGCCTTATACCATGTGAGAGTGGCAAGAACCCTTTCTTCGCCTCACTCATGTTGAACCACTTCAACACTTTTTCTATGTACGTGCTCTGGCTTAAGCCAAGCAGCCTCCTCGATCTATCTCTATAGATCTTAATGCCAAAAATGTACATTGCCTCACCAAGGTCCTTCATCGAAAACTTGCCATTCAATGACTCCTTGACCGAGTTCAGCATCGAAACATCATTTGCGATCAGTAGTATGTCATCCACATACAAGATCAAAAACACTATCGAGCTCCCACTTAACCTCTTGTATAAACAAGAGTCCTCTTTGCTTTTGATGAAACCGAGACCAGTGACGACCTCATCAAAATGAATATTCCAGCTCCGAGATGCTTGCCTCAACCCATAAATGGATCTCTTGAGCTTGCATACCTTACTAGTGCTAGTCGAATTGACAAAACCCTCGGGTTGTATCATATACACGTCCTCAGTTAAATTTCCGTGAAGGAAAGCCGTCTTGACATCCATCTGCCATATCTCGTAATCAAAATATGCAGCTATAGCTAGTACGATCCTCACCGGTTTCCGCATTGCTACCGGCGAGTAAGTCTCGTCGTAGTCAATTCCTTGAAATTGTCCATAACCCTTAGCGACAAGCCGAGCTTTATGGATCTGAACATTTCCATCCACGTCGGTTTTTCTCTTAAGACACATTTGCAACCAATGGCCGTTACGCCAGGCGGCGGATCAACCAAGTCCCAGACTTGATTCTCATCCATGGACTTTAACTCGGATCTCATGGCCTCCAGCCATGCCTCAGAATCTGGGCTCACCATCGCTTCCGCATACGTGGCCGGCTCGTCGCTTTCTAGCAACAATACATCATGCACTCTGCGCAATCTTTCCGACCTCCGTGGCTCCGGTGCCGCTTCCACTACGGGTTCCCTAACTAGCTCCGGTATGATCTCATCACCCGCCGAGCCGTCCCCGAGTGGTCCTCTAATTTCCTCGAGTCGGACCGTCCTCCCACTGGCCTCCCGACTGAGAAACTCTTTCTCAAGGAAAACCCTGTTTCGAGCAACAAACACTTTGTTCTCTTCCCGGTTGTAGAAGTTGTATCCCAAGGTTTCCCTCGGATATCCCACGAATATGCATTTATCTGACTTGGATCTGACTTGGGTGTAAGCTTGTCTGACATAAGTCGCTTGACAAATGCTTCACAGCCCCAAATCTTTAGAAAAGACAAACTGGGACTCTTCCCGGTCCACATCTCATGTGATGTCTTGTCTACGTATTTTGATGGTACCCTGTTAAGTGTGAAAGCTGCAGTTTCTAGAGCGTATCCCCAGAATGACAAGGGCAAATCCGATTTGCTCATCATAGACCGAACCATGTCCAACAAGGTACGATTCCACCGTTCCGACACTCCGTTTCTCTGTGGCATACCCGGAGGTGTGAGCTGAGGTACTATACCTCGGCTTTTCAGATGATCATCAAACTCCTGGCTCATGTACTCACCTCCACGATCAGATCGTAGAAGCTTGTCTTTCCGAGTTGATTCTCAACTTTGCTCTGAAACTCTTTGAACTTTTCAAAAGTTTCCGACTTGTGCCTCATCAAATAGATATATCCATATCTACTCAAGTCGTCGGTAAAAACCACGAAGTACTGATAGCCACCTCTGGCAGTTGTGCTCATTGACACACATCACTATGTATAAGTTCCAACAGCTCGAACGCCCTCTCGCAACTCTTTGAGAAAGGAGATCTAGTCATCTTGCCTAGCAAGCATGATTCACATGTCTCGAACGACCCGAAGTCGGACGAAGTTAGGAGCCCATCATCATGGAGCTTCTTCACGTGTTTCAGACTAATGTGTCCAAGCCGACAATGCCAGAAGTATGTCGGATTTATCTCATTAGGCTTATGCCTCTTGACATTCACGTTATAGACCGGTTCCTGTTCCAGATTCAATATAAATAGCCCATCAACAATGGGTGCATAGCCATGGAACATACCATTCAAATAAAACGAACAACCATTGTCCTTTAAATTGAATTCATAACCCTGACTCATCAAGCATGATGCAGAAATAATGTTCCGACTAAGTGCAGGAATGTAGTAACAATTATTCAATTCCAAAATAAATCCAGAAGGAAGCTGGAGCTGCATCGTGCCGACCTCCAACGCAGCAACTCTTACTTTGTTGCCGACCCTGATGTCAACCTCACATGGGACAATGTTCTAATAATGATGATCATCACACTTTTATTTACTTACAACTCAAAATTACAACGATACTAGAACAAAGATATGACTCTATATGAATGCCTCTGGCAGTGTACCAGGATGTGCAATGATCTAGCGTAGCAAAGATATCAAAAAACGACAAGCCATGGAAATACCATGCTAGCTATCTTACGATCATGCAAAACAGTATGACAATGAATGCTCAAGTCATGTATATGATGATGATGGAAGTTGCATGGCAATATATCTTGGAATGGCTATGAAAATGCCATGATAGGTAGGTATGGTGGCTGTTTTAAGGAAGGGTATATGGTGGGTTTATTGCACCGGCGAAAGTTGCGCGGTACTAGAGAGGCTAGCAATGGTGGAAGGGTGAGAGTACGTATAATCCATGGACTCAACATTAGTTATATAGAACTCACATACTAATTGCAAAAATCTATTAGCTATCGAAACAAAGTACTACACGAATGCTCCTAGGGGGATAGATTGGTAGGAAAAGACCATCGCTCGTCCCCGACCGCCACTCATAAGGAAGACAATCAAAAAAAATCATGCTCCGACTTCGTCACATAATGGTTCACCATACGTGCATGCTTTGGGAATCACAAACCTTAACACAAGTATTTCTACCAATCCACAATTACTCACTAGCATGACTCTAATATCACCAACTTTATATTGCAAAACTATTGCAAGGAATCAAACATATCATATTCAGTGATCTACAAGTTTTATGTAGGATTTTGTGACTAACCATGTGAATGACCAATTTCTGTTGACTCTCTAAATAGATATAAGTGAAGCAAAAGAGTTTAATTCTTTATACAAAAGATATGCCCATGCTCTAACAAATATAAGTGAAGCAAAAGAGCATTCTACAAACGGCGGTTTTCTATGTGCAGAGAAACAAGCAATCCAAACTTCAAATGATATAAGTGAAGCACATGAAGCATTCTATAAAGTCATACTCAAAAGATATAAGTGAAGTGCAAAGAGCATTCTATAAATCAACCAAGGATTATCTCATACCAACATGGTGCATTACTAAAAGAAAGATAAAAAGCACACGATGCTCCAAGATTTACGCATATCATGTGATGAATAAAAATATAGCTCCAAGTAAAATTATCGATGATCGTTAGAAGAAAGAGGGGATGCCTTCTAGGGCATCCCCAAGCTTAGTTTCTTGGAAGTCCTTGAATATTACATTGGGGTGCCTCGGACATCCCCAAGCTTAGGCTCTTGCCACTCCTTATTCCTTCATCCATTGTGATCTCACCCAAAACTTGAAAATTCAATCACACAAAACTTAACAAAACCCTCGTGAGATCCGTTAGTATAATGAAACAAATCACCACTTCAAGTACTATTGAAAACCCATTGATATTTTATTTTTGCATTGTAGCTACTGTATTATAACTTCTCCATGCCTTGTACCACTGATAAAATCGATAGTTTCATCAAAAATGAGCAAAACAATGCATCAAAAACAGAATCTGTCAAAAACAGGACAGCCTGTAGCAATCTGAAAATCTACCATACTTCTGTAAGTCCAAATTTTTCGAAAAATTAGGAAAAAATAAACAATTTGTATAGCAGTGTTGTGCAACAAGTTTTAGAAGCTTTTGACATTCCAGTAAAAAATGTAAATTCACGCGCTACAGCTAGAGTTACTGTTTTTCCACTGCACATACCAAACAAGCAATCTAATCATCCTAAAGGTAAATCTTGGCACATTATTTTTATAATACAATGGATTTGTACAAGAGGATAATTATTTTTGTTGAAAAGTTTCTGTAATCGAGATTCACAAAGTTTCCATGGGCATGAACAAAGTTCGAGGATGTACCCCACTTCAACGATGTTCGTCTTTCTCACTTTCACTTTTCTTTTTGAAAAGTTTTAGGTTCCTATCGTGGTTTTGTCACGGCAGATGTCCTAGAGAAAGGACTTAGTCGTGGAGCCATCGCTACGGGTTAGCTTAAAGGGGTTAAAGCGGACAAGGGACGCAAGAGAGTTTTATACTAGTTCAGCCCCTTACGATGAAGGTAAAAGCCTACGTCTAGTTGTGATGGAATTGATGGGGTTTCGATGACCAGGGAGTGAATACGCTTTGCCTGAGTCTCGAGTTGTTGTCTGTTGTCCCTGAGCCGCCGCCGGGTCATCCCCTTATATACATGGGTTGACGCCCGTCGGTTTACATACTCCGAGGCCGGCTCATAATCGTGTCCGGCTCGGTCTCTGCTAATTCTATCTTACAACACAAGTTTACATCTCAATGCCGGTTTGTGTCTACAGGCCTTAAACCGGCTTTGGGCCCTGGGCCTTCATGAAGCGTCACCGTCTGTCTTCATGGGCTTCAGATACATATGAACTACTTATGAAGTTAACCCAGCCCCTCCTGGCCGGTTTACGCCCGGCGGTAATATCCCCAACATTAGGCCCCAGATTGATTTGAACTGGTTCATGTCAATCCTCAATACTTCAGAAAATTTCTTCTTCAACATCTTCACACAATCTTGCAAACCGCCACGACATCATTTTCTAGGATCATGGTAAACTGCCATGACATCACCTGTCATTAATGAGCCTCCGACAATCGAGGCGACAGCATCACCTCATATCCATAAATCCGGCTCCTCGATTTTCGCATCTGTCGTTTATCTCCCTTATAAATAGGGCCAGGGGGTCTTTCCATTTTCCCCCTCGTGCCTCTTCGCTTCATCGTCATCCTCGCGACGCCTGACCCTTCGACCTCGGCCGCCGCCGTCAACCTTCGACTACTGCACCAACCTTGGCCGCTGCATCGACCTGAACGTACCAGAGCTCCTCCGCGCGTCGCCGCTGCTCAACAGCATCCGTAAGTCTCCCCTTTCTCTTACCATAGATCTGCACTTAGGGTTTCTATCGTTCATCAGTGTTCGTCGCCGCCCTTCTTTTTCCTTATTTATATCCATGGATTAGATCCAAAAACCACATGGATCTCGTGCGGTAGTAGTTTAAGCCACATAGATCTCGCGCGGTAGTAGTTTCAGCACCTGTTTGATATCCAACTCATCTTAACTTGGTGAACTTTTAGTACGCTGGAATTTAGGTCAGAATATATTTTGTTTTCCTATGCGCGGTAGATCTGAAATTACCATAGCAAGATGTGAAACTTGTTTCTTCCTTCACTTACACACTTTGAATACCAGATTGGCCGGTTTAACTTCACAGAAAAAATGATGACCCGGTAGATACCATTACTCCCCTGTTGAACCGTCAATGCATTATACCGTTCCATTGTCAGACTCCGGTTTACGAATAACCAAATCCGGTTTACCAATATGCTTGCATCCTCATACCGCTGTATAGTTGTCCACTGTAAATCTTAAACCGGTAATAATCATTTTTTGGATTTTCCTTGTCATGGCTAAACAAGTCTATGAGTGCAATTGGGCTCCCTCTCGAGTAACCGAGGAGCAGTTAAACAACCTTGTTAAAACGGGCGCTTTAGCCAAGAAAGATGTCATCCACTGGAGGGTCCCTGGCCCGGAAAATCCTCCTACACCCAAGGATGGAGAGGTAGTCGTGTTTGCTGATCATCTCGGACGAGGTTTTAGCCCTCCCGGTTCAAAAAATTCCGAGATGTGCTAGCCAATTTTCAGCTGCGCCCTCAAGACATCGGTCCCAACTCTGTTACCAACATCTGCCACTTCCAAGTATTCTGTGAAGTTTATCTGCAAGAGGAACCTACAGTCGAACTGTTTAGGGATTTCTTTCACTTAAACCGTCGCACCGAGTTCTCAGATGGACCCAATACGGAACTGGGCGGAATGGCGGTTCAGAAGAGGAAAGAAGTCACCTTCCCCCATCCCAAACTCCACAGTCACCCCAAAGAGTGGAACCAAACTTGGTTTTACTGCATGGATACCTCTCCATCTGACGAAAACCCCCTGCTGGGTTACCGCCCTGAACGCCTGAGCAACACACACCCGTTTCCTCAGAGGTTGACAGCAAGAGAACGGGCCAACTATGCTCCCCAACTATCAAAGCTTAGAGCCTTCATGGCGAATGGTTTGACAGGAGTTGATCTTGCTCGTTGCTGGATAAGCTGGAGCATTCTGCCCTTAAGCCGATGCCCTGGTTTGATGTGTGAGTACGCGGGGAGTTTGAAGGATGCTCAGCGGCACATTGACATTCAGCTTACAGACGAAGAAGTCACTGAGGCTCTAAAGAAAATACTGAACGAACCGGAGGCCGTCTGTGCCCAAACCGGACTACTCCCTTTCTGCACCTTCAACAAACCACCAGCTGTAAGAACATATAATCCTTTGTATCTGAATTTTCTTCTGTCCAAATATTCTCTGAAAGTGTGATTATTTTCTGACAGGGTGATGATTTGTTTTGGAACAAGAAACCATCACAAGACAAACCGGCGAAGCCGCAAGACAAACCGGTCAAGCCAGTTCGTCCAAAGACCAAGGTTGTTAAGAAACCTGCCGAAAGAAGGACCACCGCATCCTCCGATCTACCCACTGATGACGATGTGCATAATCTGGAACCAGAGGTAGAACTTGACTCTCTGGGTTCATTTTTCGTACATCTCATTGACAATGATTATTATCAGGATGACGCTCAAGGTAGTCACGCTGAGGACGTAGAGGTAACCATTCTTTCCTCTGATTCAGATCCTCTGCCAACACCAAAAATCCGTCAAGCAAACCGGAAAGTAAAATTTTCTCACCCTCTTGCTTACTTGGCCCCAAACTTTCTTTTGAAGACGCAGCAGCACGAAGCTCGCCGTACAACCCGGCACAGCAGCCAGGTAGTTACCTCCGCCGGTTTACCGAACAGTCCGGTTCGGAAACGCCGATCAGAGGTCTCTTATCCCATTGATACTTCATGCCCAAGAGCAGGTTGTTTTCGCCAGCCTCTTAACCCGTCTGATTCAAATTATCAGGGTACTTCTCACTCATCCTCTGGCGAGTCATCAGCCACACAGCTTCCACCCCTCAAAACAGTTCCTGGGTGAGCTATGCACATGTCTTTACTCTTGATGTGTTTTACATACTGTACTGATCCTTATGTCTATCTTTACTCAGTGCCAAGCCAAGACCTAGCAAGACAGCTCGGTTAAACAAACCGGCTGATGATAATGTAGCCGCTGAACCAGAAACAACTCCAGAGGCGGAAGAAACGGATGTTGACGCCATGCTTCATGATCCGCCGCCTCAAGACCATGACTTCCTTACTGAACAAGTGCAAGTTGACACTACCAGCCATGCAGACCAGCCAGCCAGCCCTGTCCGAACTGATGACAAACCGGTCAGTCCAGTTAAGGACACTGATAAACCGCCAACTCCGGTGAGGACTGCTGATGAAGAAGATGATGATATTATGATTACTGGCACTAGCCACACCACTCCTGGCAATCCTGTAGCTTTGTCAAAGCATACTGCCAAGGATGATCTCTCTGCTATCGGCAAAGGCAAATGGAATGCCGATTTATCAAGCTACGCCCATCTCAATGCTCAAGACATTCACTTTGGCTTCTTGAACCGTCTGTATGCCAGCCGTGATTATGAAGCTAGTTTGGTAAATTTGATGAAGGAGCAATATGAGGTAACTACCATTTTTCTCTTTCGTCCAACTGTAGTTTATCAATTCCTAGTAGCCCCCAAGTGATGGTTTATGATACCGATCTAAAACCGGGACTTTTGTCATAACTTATCTTTGCATATTTAGCCTCCAGGGACCGGATTACCTCGTTAAGATGAACCGGTTTCTTTAAAATTTGCCATACTGCTCTTTCACCGGTATAGCCCCCAAGGGCCGGTTTAACTTTATAAAGATGAACCGGGACTGTAGAAGAACTCCCATACCAACAGCTTTTTGAGCAAATACACATTAGCCCCCAAGTGCCAAGATTAATACTTGTATTGTGCTTGGGACTTGTAGAAATTTCTGATCAAGAGCAAACATGCATTAGCCCCCAAGTATCAAGGGCATAACTTGTTATGGGCTTGGTACTTCAAATATGTAATGTCAACTCATGATACATCTGTCCCTTTACAGGCGGAGCTGAGCAAGAAGGAACGCCAAACCGTTGATCTACAAGAGAACATCAAAACCCAGCAAGCTGAAGCCTCCAAAGCGAAGGAAGAGTTGACCCGCGCTCTAGGCGCTATGGAGAAACTGAAAGAGGGCTTCAACAAAGAGCGGGCGGATTGGGAGACTGAAAAAGCCGCTTTGATAAAAAGGGCTGAAAACGCAGAAGCCGCTCTTAAACCGGTGGTTGACGAGCTGACTGGTGTAAAGCGGCAAGTGCATGCTATGACCGCTGCCGTATTTGGTAAGCATGCTTCCTTTATGCTTTCAACATATCCTCCCATGCGTTGCCGGTTTACTGATGTTTGTAATGATACAGGAACTCGCATTAGCCATCTGGGCTCTGATGTGCAAAAGAAGTTGAAAGCTGCCTACACGCTGATAGAGCAACTGTATACCGGCGCACAACTGATTATCTGCACCGCTTCTCACAATAAGCCACCCCCGACGTTGATCAAGGATACCTTAGCCAGGCTATCTATGTTGCCTGCACGGATAGAAGAGCTGAAGCGGTCTGCTGCAAGGGCTGGCGCTCTGACCGCACTAACCTGGGCAAAAGCATGGGTGCCTGATCTTGATCCGACGGACGTGGCTAAAGGCTACCCAAGCTTAAAAGAAGATGAATCAGAGTTTGGCACTGAAGATCTCCGCGCCATAAACCGGGAAGTACGTCCAATGGCTTGTCAACTTGCTGAAGAGGCTGATCTTTCATTTTACCAGGCGAGCTATGATACCAATAACAAGCGGGTTGCTGCACCAACTCCTTAGGCTCAAAACCTGATCCCTCCAATCCGTAAGCACACTTATGCCCCTGACATTGAACCGTCCACCCTTATAAGCGACGAAGCTGTTTTCCAAGCTTTAACCGGGATCGACTGGACAACTGTTGACTTCCAGCCGCTGGGTAGAGACGAAGAAGATGAACCGGTGCAAGATGATCCGCAGCCGTCAGGTCAAGCTGCTCAGCGATCATAACCCGGGGGCCGGTTTAATCTTCCATACTACAATGTTTATTGAGAAACAATTATTCCTTTGGGCACTGAAACGCCTTGTAGTAGGCTAGTTAAACACTTGGTCTGTTATGCCTTCGTGCATATTTATCTGCAACTGATGCGTGTTAATCCGCCATGCTTGCGATATGATGTTCATAATCCATAGCTATTTATTCCAGTTGTTCCTGCAGATAAAAAGCTTAAAGCGCCCTGGCGGTTTACCACCAAGCGGGTCATGATACCCAACTATATATATGACCAAGGTTTATAACCAAGGCTTTAAAAGATAACCAAATATGGAAATATATGATACTTGCGACCTTTAGGCATAGTGTTGGCTGACCAACCTTGTAATGAGGGTAATAACCTTAATCCGGAGTAAAAGTATCTCCTGTTATATAATGCCGGTTTACAACAAAACCGTTCCGGGTTGTGATAAACACCGGTTTATTCCATACTGGTGACTATGAGTCAAAACCAGACCGGGCTGATAGTCTCCGGATTATAACTTGGTCATGTACTGACAACTTGTAGTTGACAGCCTAACCGGGTTGATAAACACTGATTTGAAAACATCACAAATCTTAGCAAAAGAAAAAGAAACTTAGCAAAAGGCAAATAAAACTGTTGTAGTCGAGGCTTTTCACGGGCTGCCAGGCCCCAAATTTGATCAAGAGGTGTTGCTATGGTTTGGGTTCGACCAAGCCCCCAAGTGATGCTGTGGCATTATGCCGATCAAGAGGTGTTGCTATGGTTCGGGTTCGACCAAGCCCCCAAGTGATGCTATGGCATTATGCCGATCAAGAGGTGTTGCTATGGTTCGGGTTCGACCAAGCCCCCAAGTGATGCTGTGGCATTACGCCGATCAAGAGGCGTAGCTATGGTTCGGGTTCGACCAAGCCCCCAAGTGATGTTGTGGCATTGCGCCGATCAAGAGGCGTAGCTATGGTTCGGGTTCGACCATGCCCCCAAGTGATGCTGTGGCATTGCGCCGATCAAGAGGCGTAGCTATGGTTCGGATACGACCAAGCCCCCAAGTGATGCTGTGGCATTGCGCCGACCAAGAAGCGTAGCTATGGTTCGGATACGACCAAGCCCCCAAGTGATCTGATATCAAGCTTTAAGAAGCTAAATCATGGGGTAAACCGGACGCTGCTTTGTAAGCTCCATGTAACCACACGTGATGTAAGAAAACAACAGATACCCCGCTTTAGCTGAGGTTCCGGTTTATTATATTGATCATAATATATACAATGTCATAATATGTACATAAGCAGAGCCTGTAGCTCAAGTATAGTAGGGCCGAAGATGAGAAATATTCCACGGCCGGTTGGTCTCCTCCTCCGATTTACGTGAGTCTTTGCACTCTCGAACATCGATTAGGTAGTACGGCCCATTATGCAAATCCTTGCTGACCACAAAAGGCCCTTCCCAAGGGGGGGATAGCTTGTGCATATCCGTCTGATCCTGGATGAGTCGAAGCACCAAATCTCCTTCTTGAAAGGTTCTGGCTAACCCGGCGGCTATGATAACGGTGCAGATCTTCCTTGGAAATACTGCTTAAGCTTCCGGCTTGCCATGAAAACCCCATACACCAATTTTTGCCCATGCGGGTACCTCTGCTTGCATTCAATGAGTACCTCACTAATATAGTAAACCGGTCGCTGAACCGGATATTCCTTACCTGCCTCCTTGCGCTCCACCACAATAGCCACACTAACAGCCCGAGCGTTAGCTGCCACATATAGCAACAATGGCTCTTTGTCAACCGGAGCAGCGAGAACCGGCGGATTAGCTAGCTGCCGCTTTAAGTCCTCAAACGCTTCATTAGCGGCGTCACTCCAGACGAAGTTGTCCATTTTCTTCAGCATCTGATACAAAGGGATGGCCTTCTCGCCGAGGCAACTGACAAAACGGCTCAACGCGGCAATCCGGCCTGCCAGGCGTTGAACATCATTGATACACTTTGGTTTAGCCAAGGAGGTGATGGCTTTGATCTTTTCCGGATTAGCTTCAATGCCCCTGTTAGACACCAAAAAGCCCAGGAGCTTCCCTGCAGGTACACCAAAGACACATTTGGCCGGATTAAGCATCATTTTATAAACCCGCAGGTTATCAAAGGTTTCCTTCAAGTCATCAATCAATGTCTCCTTCTTCCTTGATTTTACCACAATATCATCCACATAGGCATGAACATTGCGGCCGATCTGTTTATGAAGACAATTCTGCACACACCGTTGATAAGTTGCCTGTGCACTCTTGAGCCCAAAGGGCATGGACACATAGCAGAAGGCTCCAAAGGGAGTTATGAAGGCTGTCTTCTCCTGGTCCTTAACTGCCATTTTGATCTGATGATCACCAGAATATGCATCCAGAAAACTTAAACACTCACAACCCGCCGTAGCATCAATAATTTGATCAACACGGGGGAGGGCAAAAGGATCTGCTGGACAAGCTTTGTTGAGATCTGTGTAGTCCACACTCATACGCCAAGTGCCATTCTTCTTGAGGACCAGCACCGGATTAGCCAACCACTCAGGATGGAATACTTCAATGATAAATCCAGCCGCCAAGAGCCTGGCTACTTCTTCTCCAATAGCTTTGCGTCTTTCTTCATTGAACCGGCGGAGAAACTGCTTGACCGGTTTATACTTAGGATCAACATTGAGAGTGTGCTCAGCGAGTTCTCTCAGTACACCAGGCATGTCAGAAGGCTTCCATGCAAAGATGTCCCGATTCTCACGGATGAACTCGATGAGGGCGCTTTCCTATTTCGGATCCAAGTTAGCGCTGATGCTAAACTTCTTGGACGAATCACCAGGCACGAAGTCAACAAGTTTAGTCTCATCAGCCGATTTAAACTTCAGGGCCGGATCATCTCCATAGTTGGTTTCTTCAATGAAGTCATATCTGCCGGATCAACATTGTCCTTGTAAAACTTCAACTCCTCTGTTGCACAAACCGACTCAGCATAAGCCGCATCACCTTCCTCACACTCCAGAGCAATCTTGCGGCTTCCATGCACGGTTATAGATCCCTTGTGACCCGGCATCTTGAGCTATAGATAGACATAACAAGGCCGTGCCATAAACTTAGCATAAGTTGGCCGTCCAAATAGGGCATGATACGGGCTTCTGATTTTTACCACTTCAAAGGTCAAGGTTTCTGATCTCGAGTCATGCTCATCTCCAAAATCCACCTCCAGAGCTATCTTACCAACAGGATATGCCGACTTACTAGGCACCACACCATGGAACACCGTATTGGACGGTTTAAGATTTTTATCTGTTACCCCATGCGACGGAAAGTTTCATAATAAAGGATATTGATACTACTCCCTCCATCCATGAGTACCTTAGTGTACTTATAACCTCCCACCTGAGGTGCCACCACCAGAGCCAGATGACCCGGATTGTCAACCCGGGGTGGATGATCTTCTCTACTCCACACAATGGGCTGCTCGGACCAGCGCAAATAACGGGGCACCGCCGGTTCAACGGCATTCACCACCCTTTTATGAAGCTTCTGATCGCGCTTGTCCAAGCTAGTGGTGAAGACATGATACTGTCCGCTATTCAACTGCTGCTAATTGCCTTGATGATTATAGCCACCTTGGTTACCTTGATTACTTTGATTGTTATGTCCACCCTGATTGCCATGGAATCCTGAACCGGAATTTCCTCCGCCATAACCCGGCCCATGAGAACCAGAGCCCGAACCGCCTCCTAATCCATGATCATACCGGAAAGAATCAGAATTTTTGAACTCTTGCATGATGTAACAATCTTTCTAGGGGTGTGTAGACGGTTCCTCCTGCGTCCCATGCTTTGGACAGGGCTGGTTCAACAGATACGACAAACGGTCCGGATTAGGATTCGGCATTCCACTGCGCCGGGGCGGTTTACCCTTACGCTGCTGGCCCTTGTCGTGTGTATTAGTGTTAGCCAAAAAGTCTAAACCGTGGTCCGCATTACGCTTGCCGCCGTTTCCATGACCCGCCGGGTTGTGGTGCTGCCCCTTGGCGTTGCCGCTCTTCTTTCCCTTCCCTGTCTTATCATCGTCAGACTCGGGATCCTTGGTACTATCAGAGTCGGCATACTTCACCAGTGCAGCCATGAGGGTTCCCATGTCATTACCATGACGTTTGAGCCGTCCCAACTTCAACTTCAAGGGTTCAAACCGGCAATTGCCTTCCAATGTTAAAACTGCGGTGTCAGCGTTGATGCGGTCTGATGAATCCAAAATCTCCAAAACCCTGCGTACCCAATGGGTTGTTGAATCTCCTTCCTCCTGGACACAGGCAGCTAAGTCCACAATTGACATGGGCTGCTTGCATGTATCCTTGAAATTCTAAATAAACCGGACTCTCAACTCGGCCCATGACCTGATAGAATTAGCCGGTAAGCTCTTTAGCCAAGTGCGGGCCGTTCCTTCTAGCATCATGGTGAAGTACTACGCACATGCCGCATCATCCACGTCCAGCATCTCCATGGCCATCTCGTAGCTTTCAACGCATGTTTCAGGGGATAACTCGGCGGTGTAATTCGGCACCTTGCGCGGGCCCTTGAAATCCTTGGGCAGGCGCACATTGCGCAACGCTGGGACAAGACATGGCACTCCCAAGGAACTAGAGGTAACTCCTGGTTCCACCGATGTGGTTGGACGAACCGGAGTAAGCTGACGGGCCTCGTGCTGCGCTACTAACTCGGCCTCTCTGCGTGCCCGAGCCCGGTCCACACCTCCTGAGCATCACCAGCACCACCCGCCGGGTTATGGCCACGGGGCAGATCACGGTTCCGCGCATTGCTTGATACTGTCGGTTCATCCATACGCCTGCTGTAACTCCGGCTTGGACGGGGAGTGGAATGAATCCGATCGCGACTATATGAATAAGCCTCCTGTTGAACCAATGCTGTCTGAAGAAGCTCCTTAACCCGATGCGTCTCGACCGCTGCTGGAGAATCGCCTTCGATCGGGATGGCCGCCAGCCGTGAAGCGGCAGCGACAATGTTGTCCATTGGGTTAGAATAATGACCCGGTGGCATGGGGACATGAGGTATCACAATGTTGTTCTGACAAGGCGGATCCACCAAACGTGGCTGAACCGGCGCCCCTGCTACGGGTGCCTCTGCCCGGTTTACCACCGGCGGATTACCGGTCCCTGCTCCTGGGGTGTTAAAGAGATTTCTAGCGTCATAAACCGGCGGCAGGCGAGATCGGTGCCTCCTCTTCAGGACTTCGTTCGACGCACTCTGATCCAGCATAATCCGGTAAGCTTGTGCATCCAAAGCGGCCCGCTCTGCGGCTATCCTGGTATCCTCAGCTGGTAACTCGGCTTTTGCCTGGGTGATCTGATCTTTCACTTTCGCGATTTCCGCGTTGTGTGCATCCTGATCCGCTGGGTTAACCTCCGCCATCAGCGTTGCCAACACATCAAACAAATCAGATAGAACCTGAGCTGGCGGTCGCACAGGGCCTCCTGCCCCAGCCGCTGCCGCCGCTGCTGATCCGGAAATCATCGCCTGCGGTCGAAGAGTGGAGCGCTGGTTGCGTGCCGGCCATGAAGATCGCCACCCGGTTTGGCAGATCAAAGGGGTCCGGAATACTGTCGCCATCGGAACAGCCCCCAATCCGGCCATCTTGTAACTGATATAACGACTCGGTCTCTCCAGTCGATGACTCGTCGCTGGAATAAACGACGGTCTCACCACCAGCTTCCGATCTATCCTCAGATTCACCTCCATGGATAACTCCCACGAAGGCACGCTTCATGACAGGCTTGACCCGGGCAGATCTCGCACGCTGAGCCGTTTCAACGAGGTCAGTGCAGATGTCCGGCTCAGGGCCCGGTTCGCCGATCTTGCCGATGAAAACGTGTATGCCACCAAAGGGGACCCGGTACCCGTACTCGATTGAGCCGGCCTCGGGACCCCAGCCTGCATCGTCGATGTAGAGCTTGCCGCGATGACTCTTGGTCATCCGGTCCACAGCGTAACCCTTGAGTCCTTCAAAGTTGCCCTCCAAGGACTTGAAACCATCGTGCGATAGCCCCATGGTGGGCGCCAACTGTCGTGGTTTTGTCACGGCAGATGTCCTAGAGAAAGGACTTAGTCGTGGATCCATCGCTACGGGTTAGCTTAAAGGGGTTAAAGCGGACAAGGGACGCAAGAGAGTTTTATACTAGTTCGGCCCCTTACGATGAAGGTAAAAGCCTACGTCTAGTTGTGATGGAACTGATGGTGTTTCGATGACCAGGGAGCGAATACGCTTTGCCTGAGTCTCGAGTTGTTGTCTGTTGTCCTTGAACCGCCGCCGGGTCGTCCCCTTATATACATGGGTTGACGCCCGTCGGTTTACAGACTCCGAGGCCGGCTCATAATCGTGTCCGGCTCGGTCTCTGCTACTTCTTTCTTACAACACAAGTTTACATCTCAATGCCGGTTTGTGTCTACAGGCCTTAAACCGGCTTTGGGCCCTGGGCCATCATGAAGCGTCACCGTCTGTCTTCATGGGCTTCAGATACAGATGAACTACTTATGAAGTTAACCCGGCCCCTCCTGGCTGGTTTACGCCCAGTGGTAATATCCCCAATAGTTCCCCACTTTATTTTTTGTATTTAAACTTTTTAAAAGCACTCAATAGAAATAAATGACTATCTAAAACTTCCGAGTTGTCTCCTTGGCAGCGCTTTCTTTAAAGCCATTAAGCTAGGCATAAAGTGCTCAAGTAATGGATCCACTCGGATCCCAAGGTATATCAAAGCCAATTTTAATTAGAAATGATTTGTGATTTAGTAGTGAGCGCAAATTAATATATATCATGCAACAACGAAGTCTAACTCTATTCCTATGCATCGGCATGTCATAAAAGAACAATTCATGCACATCAAGTAAAGGCCAATACATAGCATAAGCAGTTTCTTATAATTTTATTGTATTGGAAACATAGAGAGGCGGAGATGTAGTTCCTCTCTCATAATAATTGCGAGTAGGATCAGCAAGCACATGCATATTATTTTTATCAATATCATCACATGCAATAGTAGAACGCAACCCATCAATATAATCCTTATAAGCGCAAACTTCTCCGATATAGTGTAGTTGGGAGAATTCAAAAAGATAATAGGACTATCATGCGTGGGTGTAGTAGCAACAATTTCATTCTTAACATAAGGAACTATAGCAAGTTCATCTCCATAAGCATAATTCATGTTGGCATCATGGCCACAAGCATAGCAAGTATCAAGTTCATCAAAAAGGGATATTTCAAACGAATCAAAGGGATCATAGCAATCATCATAACATTCATCCTTCGGTAAGCACAAAAGGAAATTAAACAATGTATGAGTTGAAGAGTTACTCTCATTAGAAGGTGGGCATGGGTAGCTAATCCGCTCTTCCTTCTTTTGTTCTTTGCTCTCCTTGTCATCTTTTTCATCCAATGAGCTCACAGTGTCATCAATTTCTTCTTCCATAGATTCCTGCAAAATATTAGTCTCTTCTTGGAAAGCGGAGACTTTCTCAATAAATGCATCAATATCAGAATTATATTCATAATTCTCATAGCAATATTTAAGTATAGCATAATTTTCAGGTCTGTAAACAGCATCATCATAATTTTCACACTTTTCAAACAAAGATTCAATTCCATAAGCACCCTTACAAGCAACGAATTCTTCTATTCGTTCCACATCATAGTAGTCATATATACCATTAGCATAATAAGCCAAGGTTTGATTATCATTAAATTTACATGAAAAATAAAGGTGTGGAGCCTTCACCCTAGAGCAACAAGTATAATCATATCTCAAGCATAGTTCCCGAGCATACCAATGCAACATATGAATTTGATCCCATAATAGTTTCCCTTTTTGAGTCAATCGATAATCCCTAAAGTATTCACGTTGATCCAACATGTCTCCCATTATATAGTTGAATGGGGTTTTCTCAGGATTATTAAAGTAGTGCATAATATCTTTCACATAATGAGCATCGAGGGTTTTAGGAGGTTCCCCATCTCCATGAGTAGCAAGTACACCTATTTTTTTGTATTTTGTGTTCCATATCCATAAATAAAGATAGAGAACAACTTAGAAAAACAAATAAAATCTACTTAGTGATAAAGCAAACAAGCACACACGAGAATATTCACCGCACGCTATTGCTCCCCGGCAACGGCGCCAGAAAAAGGTCTTGATAACCCACAAGTATAGGGGATCTGTTGTAGCCTTTCTCGATAAATAAGAGCATCGAACCCAACGAGGAGCTAAAGGTAGGATTTGTATTCCCTTCAAGTTCTATCGACCACCGATACAAATGTACGCGCACTTAACGTTCGCTTTACCTAGAACAAGTATGAAGCTAGAAGTACTTAGTAAGGTGTGATAGGATAGGTTTGCAAGATAATAAAGAGCACGTAAATAAAATCTAAGGGCTGTCTAGATAAAGACCAACTAAGTTAGTTTTAGTTGAGAGCTTTTTGTCATAAGAAAGTTATTTGTCCCTAGGCAATCGATAACTAGACAGGTAATCATTTTCGCAATTTTATATGAGGGAGAGGCATAAGCTAACATACTTTCTCTTCTTGGATCATTTAGATACATTAAAACTGAGCACCTTTCCAACCCTCTCGGGCTATTAGCACTTTCAGCCTTTGGATCATCAGTTTAGGACTTTTTGGCCGTTAGATTTACTCTTAATCCCGCCTGGAATCGTTGTGTTCGCTAAAACCGAGTGTTTCCTTGTTGGGCCGCTACTCCGGTGACTATTTTGGACCCCTAGTGTGAAATTGGGCCTAATGGGCTTTTACGAGTCTCCTTCCGTGCAGCCACACCCCACGAAGCTCCTTTTGTCACTCTAACTCTCGCACATGAGACCTACCCTCGCCAACCCTGTGTGTCGCCGCTGCCATGGTCTTCATCTCGCAGCTCCTCAACTGCCCCATCGGAGCGGCGTCTCCGTCTACGCCTACTCGCGGTTGTCCTCTTTCTCCTGAATTCCCTAAAGGTGCAGCAGGGAGCATCTTTTTCTTGAGCCGCCGATGAGCTACATCCCCAAATCGGCGGCGCACTACATCCCTGAAGCATGTGTTCGATTTTTCAAGCCATATCTGGAGTTCTCGGGCGCGCCGTCGCCAGATCCACCACGTCGAGCAACCAGCTAGAGGTACGTACAAACATCTGACCAGTTTCTAAGTGGGGGGCCTCTTAGTTGGGAGGGGCTCAGGGAGTGCATCAGTTCGAGGGTCTGGAATGGTTGTAAGATAGGTTCCTTCAAGTGCAACTTCCAATTTATTCTACATCTGACTTCTTTTTTTAATAGATCCTTTGTACTAGATGTCAACAGAAGGTGATCAGTACATTAGAGACTTCAGGAAATTTGAATCGAAAGTTGTCAAACTTGAGTACATGAATTTCGTTGATCCACATGAGAATACTGCATGTTATATTGAGTTCATGTGATTTCTACCCAAACCCATCCATATACATACGTCCTGGACTGACTGCATAACCATTTCTTTCAGGGGGGTTATAATTCACTGTTAAAATGGGGAGTCATGACGAGACCAAGTTACATGCATAGAGGCTAGGAGGGCTGACACGTCCCTGCTTCGGGCCTCACGGACCTCACACCGATCAGGTTGGTACGAACTGGCGCTTGACTGTTTGTCTGTTCGACAGGCAAAACCGATCTGCTATAGTTTGAAGGAAGTAATCAATCTTCAGTTTCTGGTTGACTCATGGTGGATGATGTGTGCCACTTGCCTGTGACGCATAATGCACTAGGTGTGACTTTCTGTTTTCTTTAGTACAAGCATCTGTGCATATAAGCTTACCTCACCTGGCACTCTCCGGTCACCCTTACTACTCCAGCAAGAGAACCTCTAGCAGCATGGTTCTTGGCTTGGTTACTCTCTATCTACATTTGTTTCTTTCCCGTACAACCCCTCTTCCACGCAATGATTACAATGTTCTAATATCTTACCAATCCTTATTTTGTGCAGGTGGTGTCCATACTGGTTGGAGTCAATTGTTTCGGATAAATCTTGGAGACTGGTTCTGGCATTTTGGTTTGGGGAATCTTTTAGTCTTCAATCTCAGATGGCCATTGGACAGGTTATTACTAGCGCATTTGGGAAATTCTTAACTTTCCACCCTCGGTGGATAGTGGCAGTTAATTTTGTTTTAAAGTTCTCTATTTGTTGATTTGGTTTTCCATCATGCTCCAAGTTAAATGGATTTGTGTAGATTTTCTCTAAAGTAAATGATTGGTCAAGGCAGATGACTACCGACGCTAGAGTAGCAATTATGCCTATTTTCTCTAAGAATTACTTCATGTCCTGGTTCCTTTTTCTGTTATGTCTTGTGAGCATACACAAAGATGTCCAGGGAATATACACTACAAAAAAAAGACACATCCGTGACATTTTGGGCCGAACAAAAAAAATTCTGTCATACATATGACACTTCTATGACGATAATTGTGACAAAACCCGGTATCATCATAGATGTGGTGGGCTCCTACTTCTATGACCAAAAATCATGACAGAAAATGGGCTTTTCGTCCTGGGCGGGCCGGAGACGCAACTACATGACATTCTTTGGGCCGTCCATGACGGAAAAAACCATGGTACAAGCGAGGGGGAGGAAAATTTCGGGGAGTTCCCGGTTACGTTGGGAGGTCGGGGGCCGAGCGATTCGCGTTTCTCTTGTGCACGTACGCGCATGTGCGCGAGGCGTTGGCTCTAACTGAACCCGAGCGAGGCGTTGGGATCTAACTGAACCCGAGCGATTGCACAACAGGCTACGCATTACTGAACCCGAGCGATCGATCGATGGCAGTTAACTGAACCAGATCGAGCGATTCCTTCGGTACAACTACTAACTGAAGCCGATCGATTGGATGAACAGTGAGCGTTGCGGGGGGGCTTGGATGAACAGTGAGCGGTGGCGTTGCCTCTAGATGAACAAGACCCTGTGGTGTGGTGGAGGGCTGGATGAACAGTAGACAGTGGAGGGGTGCCCGTGGAGGGGTGGTTGAACAGGACCCCGTGGTGTGGAGGGCTGGATGAACAGTAGACAGTGGGGGGTGCCAGTGGAGGGGTGGTTGAACAGTAGCCGGTGGAGTAGCGCGCGGTGGAGGCTCGATGAACAGGAGCCCGTGGATGCTGGAGGAGGTCGACGGTAGCCCGTGGAGGCTGGAGGAGGTCGACGGTAGCCCGTGGAGGCTGGAGGAGGTCGACGGTGGAGATGAACAGTATCCCGTGGAGTCCCGTTTTGCGGTACGCCACACCCCTCCCGATGAACAGGACCCCCGTTTCGACCGTAGGAGGTCCGTTTCGTCCGTTTTGCGGTACGCCACACCCCTCCCGATGAACAGGACCCCCGTTTCGACCATAGGAGGTCCGTTTTGTCCATTTTGCGGTACGCCACACCCCTCCCGATCAATAGGACCCCCGTTTCGACCGTAGGAGGTCCGTTTCGTCCGTTTTGCGGTACGCCACACCCCTCCCGATCAACACGACCCCCGTTTCAACCGTAGGAGGTCCGTTTCCTCCGTTTTGCGGTACGCCACACCCCTCCAGATCAACAGGACCCCGTTCCGAATGTAGGAGGTCCGTTTCCTCCGTTTTGTGGTATGCTAGGCCTCGTTTCCATCGCCTGTTCCGTCCAAGCCCTCCCGATGAACACGACCACGCATTCCGTTCCGACCCAGCCGGTTGGCTCCCACGCGTTCCGTTGCCTCCCGATGAACACGACGCATTCCGTTGCCTCCCGATGAACACGACGCATTCCGTTGCCGCCCCATGAAGACGACGCATTCCGTTGCCTCCCCATGAACACGACGCATTCCGTTGCCTCCCCATGAACACGACGACGGCGCTGTTTCTCCGTTCTACCCAGCCATGTACACGAGCCCTGGCCGTACGTATGCGCGAGTAGGCGTTCAAGACCCTGCCCGTATGTACACATACGTGGCCGTATTTTCTTTCTTGCACCCTGGCCGTTGTACGTACGTGTACATGCTACGTGCGCGCCTCTACTACGACACGTGCGCGCCTCTACATCGACCAGTATGTACGTACACGTTCGCGGCCAGAATGACAACACTACGTACGCTTCGACCAGGTGGGTCCCGACTGTCAGGCACTTCCTTGCCTGCGAAGATGTAGCTGGTGGGTCCCAGTAGTCAGGGGGGCGAATCGTTTTGTTTTTTTTTGCCCGGACGCACTTCCTTGGGTGCGAAGGTGTAGCTGCTGGGTCCCAGCAGTCAGGGGGGCGAATCGTTTTTTTTTTTGCCCGGACGCACTTCCTTGTGTGCGAAGGTGTAGCTGGTGGGTCCTAGCAGTCGGGGGTGAATCGTTTTTTTCGGACGCACTTCCTTGCGTGCGAAGATGTAGCTGGTGGGTCCCAGCAGTCAGGGGGGTGAATCGTTTTTTTCGGACGCACTTCCTTGCATGCGAAGATGTAGCTCGTGGGTCCCATCAGTCAGGGGGCGAATCATTTTTCTCGCGAAATACGGTGGCCCGTCCGGTGGGTCCCCACTGTCAGGTGGAGGAATAATTATTTTGCGCGTAATAAGGAGGCACTTCCTCGCGGCTGCCGTGGACCCAGCTGTCAGCCTCTCCACGTATAGTCCACGTCCGATGGAAGTCGTTCCTTGACCACGTTGACCACGCCGCGCCGAGAGCACCAGGGCGGTGGATGACGGCGAGGCCTAGGAAGGGGACGACGCGGAGCCGGGGAAGACGGGACAGTGGATGCACATGCGGAGAGGAGTACGAGGGTTCACTGGTTCGGCTGCGCTGCCGTCGCCGCAGAATAACAGGGGGTGTGGGTGAGTGGAGGGATGGCCTGGCCAGCGGTGGGAGTAGTAGGGGGCGGTGAGGCCTCCGCGGTAGCACAGCCGGCCACGGGAGGCAGGAGCAGGCGGCACGACCGGCGCTACTTTGGGCAGCTGGAGCAAGAAGACCAGAGGTTGAAGAAGCATGACGGCCGTTGGATGGACACCGTATGGTCACTGCAGCTAGAATCGTTTATATTGACTAAGTTGACAAAGCCCTTGGTACGTCAACTTAGTAGGCCCACAGGTCAGCTTCCGAAATGATGCGCCCCAGATGTCAGGGGAAGGAATCATTTTTTGGGCGGGTGAAGCTAGAATATCCGAGATTGAAGAAGAAGCACGGCATCCGTTGGATGGACATCCAACGGCCACTGCTGCTAGAACCGTCTGTTGACTATAAGTTGACAAAGCCTTCCATACGCGTTAACTCTGTTTTTTTAGGGGACGCGTCAACTTAGTAAGGCCAGAAGTGTGTGGCAGAGAACTTATAGCCCATTTGAGATTTGTAAGAATGTGTAGCCCATTTTTGAATTCTAATGGAATTTACTACAGCCCATTTACAGTTTGTTAAAAGTACAGCCCATTTCAACCAACCGTTCAAAACAGAATTCAACAAAATTTCCCACATTTTGATGGGATCCGAAATATTTTTATCCCAAAATTTCTAGTCAGATTAAATACAATTTCAATATAAATTTCTAGTCAGAAGCTAGGCGGGTTGACCATTGACGGCCGGTTAGCTTCTTGGCGGCGACGTGGAGTCGGAGAGCTGCGCTGGAGAAGAACGCTGCTTCTACTTAACTGCTGGTGCAGTTGGCTGACTGACACGTGGGCCCAACAGGCCACATGTCAGTTACGCAACTGCACCTGCAGTTAAGTCACTAAAGCTTCTGTTCGGCTCAGCGGGACACAGGTGGGTAGCTTCGGTTAATTAATTATACCTCCAGCGCACCCCTTTTTAGTTGAAGAATGTATGAAATGTAATGAAATCCAACATGTTTATATGAAATCCGACCGTGTATGAATGAATTTATTTCGATTAGTTTGAATTCCTATATCACTAGCATTGGATGAACATGCAAAACAATACGTACTAGCATTATTCCCAGGGTGATCACCTCGTTTGCAGCAGTTTCACATGTACTCCCTCCGGTCCTTTCTAGTCGTGCATACAAGTTTTGTCTGCAGTCAAAGTATCTCTACTTTGACCAATCTTATACAAAAAAGTATGCACTTTCACAATGTGCGAAGTAAAAAGGAACAGAAGGAGTACAAAGAGTTTGAGCAGCTTTTTAGTGTTTCTGTACATTGCAATCAAACACACAGGCCTGGCAATTCATAGAGAACATTCAAAACAATCGATGATTATGCATCTCAGCGACTCACATGTCAGAGGCAATATTTACTTCACAACTAAAGAATAAAGAAAAAATTGATCCACGCTGCTGACAGCAAAGGGCGTCCCATTCGAAAATATCAAACGCATGTCTTGCTAAAATCAATGAGCAAAATTTGACAAGGTTGTCCCATTCCAAAATATCAAATGCCTACGATTGTGGAATGGGCAGGGTTTGCCATCAGTTCGGACATTGACATGGCACCTCGTGCTAAATAAACCAGCTATTCTTTTTGTGCAGTTCCACCAGAATCAACCAAATTCGTGTGTAGCTTGTATGATTTCGCCCTTATATGTTGCAACGCCTTGAACTTATCGGCACCTCCTTTCTTGTGGTGGAAATGAATGATTCGATGTATTCATGAACATTTTGTGCAGTTCCCATTGAAATCAAGCTGAGCACCCCTGTTTACACAAATACAAAAAAGTGATTAGTATAAAGCAAACTGTACTATGAATTGACAGTTTCAACAGGCACATACATGGTCCATGTAGAGCACACTTTTAGAAAAATGGAACTCACCAGAAAGAATCCTAGAACAACATTGTACTCGCGCATCACAGCAAAAAAATGGAGATTTGTCAGTCCTTCTGAGCTGAAGTTAGTTTGGTCTTGTGGGGAGTAATGTAACCATCCTTCAACTGCTCCTTCTGATGATCGGAACTAGTCACTTCACGTACTCCATATTCTTCTTCAGAGGAAGATGATCATGTTGTGCAAAGACAAGAGGACTACTAAATTCTAGCATCCCTGTTTGCTCGAAAAAAAGGAAAGGAAATATTTAAAACAGCACAGATGAAGCACTTCTCAAGGACAATACCACTTTTTCATGACAGTAGCACAACACCAATAGAGATGACAAAGCTCAATCATATGGATGAAATCAGTGGGCGAGTACCAACCTTTGTCAGGAGGCTTATTGTGTAGAGCATACAGATGAAGCACTTCTCCGGAACCATCTGTTGCTATCTACGGTGGTGGCCATGCTTACTATATACTCCTCGATTAGTTTAATGTTTCCAACATCTTCTTGTGCAGTTCCACTAAAATATATGGTATCTTCAAAGAAGATCCCTGTTTGCACAAGTAGAGATAATTACATATTACATTAAGAGTGGCATCAAATCAGTGGCAAAACAATTGCTCGTTCCAGCCATAGCAATAAATTAAGATGCAAAACTATATCATTACTTGTGTCATCACAGTTCCAGTGCTTCATTACAACACCGGGAGTTGATTTTTGTTTTTCTTCCGCTTGTTCTTCCCCTTCATCACTTGGTTCAATAAAAGGCAAGCTTCGCCTTCAATGTAAGATTTGGCATGTCAATTAGGGAGCACAAGTATAGTACTAAACTTAATTTTCTGATGAAAGTGGCAAAATACAGGCCAGCAGTTGTGAAATATACTTATCTTACCTCAATGGGATATTACGGTGCACATACAGATTGGAAGTCTTGTCTCCATTTGTGCAGTTCACTAAAATCAAGCAACATTATCGTACAAGTAGCACAACATATGAAAGCACACTGCAGAATCATGTGAAAGAAGGCTAGTACTGACCTCTCATGATGCGGAATTCAAACAACTCACAAGAAGAAGATCTGAACCAAATTCGCCTTAACGGATAGGAAGTAAGATCTCCTCTTGTGCAGTTCCACTAAGATCAAGCAATCAAGCAACGTTGTCGGTGTGACATTTTGGTTGAACTGCACAAACCACTCTTAAAACAAAAGTGTTTTGTGCGGTGCAACAAAAGGTCACAATGGCAACGAGGTGAAGTAGATAACCCTGTTTACACAGAGGTGCAAAGGAAACAATTAGTGGTCAATAACGGTGGATGACACAGAAGCCAACAAAAAGAAGCATCTACCTTATCTAAATGGGAAAGAAAGCAAGACAGTAGCATTTCTCAAACGGTGGCATTGATTAATATTAACATAGAGATTATATTAACAATAAAATTCGTTAAACATGTAATTTGCTTTTAACTGTGGCATTGCATCAATTTTCCAGCGGCATTATTAGAGGGTGTTTGTTTACAGGGACATTTTGGTGTAGGGACTAAAAAAACTCCATGTCAGTCCCATCTAAACCAAACAGGAGGGACTTTTAGGGACTAAAAGTGGGTATTTGGGACTAAAGAAAGAAGACCCGAGGGAGTCTTTTTGGGACTTTTTCCAACAGTTGCCCCTGCCACGCATCGCACCTTGTCTCTATTAGTTCATTACTAGGGGTAACATGGTCTTTTAGCATGTCATTTAATAACCTCTAGTCCATGTTTAGTCCCTGGAACCAAGCAGGTAGGGACTAGGGAGTTTTTAACCAAACAGGACCTTAGATTAACAACAGCTAATGAGTTGCACGGGACAGTGGACGCACCAGCACCATGTGCATCTACCGATGTACTGTGGTCATGCATAGTCTGTTGCAACAAAGAACAAACAACCAAGGAGCATATTTGTGTTGGTCCCAGTTTTGTTATCTTTAGACACCTTTCCCTATGTGAGCGCAGCAAATCTAGTCCTGCTCAAACTCTACAGCCTTGTCCCTTCCTTTCCTTTTTGAACTAGTACTTTCGCCCGTTCCTTTCCTCTTTGAACCACGTCCTAGATTTATGCGATACAACTTTCCCCACTACTTTCCCCCATTCCTTTCCTCTTTGAACCACGTCCTAGATTCATGCTATACAACTTTCCCCCTTCATTTCCTCTTTGAACCACGTCCTAGATTCATGATATATACAACTTTTCCCACTACTTTCCCCCACTCCTTTCCTCTTTGAACCACGTCCTAGATTCATGGTATACATGCAGCTAGAGCAATGCATGTGGAGTAAGTAAACTATACCTTAAGGTTCTTGGGGCATGGTTCGTGGGCGACGGGACGGCGGCGAAGAAGAAGGGGTCGGAGGCCCTCCCATGCTGCCGCTGGGTGGAAAGTGAACAACTGCGCCGGTAGTCCCTCGCCGACGGCGACAGCGTTAAGCCTCCTTCCCTTCCCGACGGACGGATCCTGCCGGCTCTTTGAGCAGTAGTGAGGGGAGAGAGAGGCCAACGAAGTCTTGTTTAGATCTGGAGAGGGCAAGAGAGTGTGAAGAGAGCAACTACAAGCGCTGAGGCTCCAGCGTGTATATATATACTGGAGAGAGAGTGTGAAGCGTGCAAACCCTAGAAAACATTTTGACCAGTCAAAGAATCCTCCTGGCACAAATTATGCTCAAGTGTAGTTATCGAACCCGAGACCTCAAGTTTGATGAGCGAACAGGCTAACCAGCTACACAACCCTCCCGTTATGTTCAACGAGAGGGAAATAACCTTTTATACATTCCTGCATTTGTGTGACAAGCATGCCGTGTTTTTTTTGTGTGTGTGGGAGTCACTGGGATTTCAATCATAATCGTGTCATGTGGCTTTGGTGGTAAGACTATCCACAGTGGTGCAGAAATAATGCAGCCTTAGTCACCTTACTGTCACGACCGGTTTTTCAATACAAATATTTATTGAGAGACCAATCCCTTTTACGGACCAGTAAAGAAGAATTCCTTCTCACTGGTAGACAATATCTTGGTCACAGAAGAAAAATACCAGGAGTACTGAATATAATACAAGGTTGAGCGGAGACTGCTCAACAATTTATTACATGAATGCCGATAAAACATAACGGCGGATAGGGTGGCATAACTACTAACTCACGATAACAACGGTGGTGGAAATATCACCGCGAAGTGGGTGATATGACTCCTGAAAACTACAGCTCTTCGAGCATCGGAGTGAGGCTCGAGGAGATTTATTGCGGGTGGCGGAAGCGTATATAATACAAGTGACCAATATCCAGGATCGCACGGGACTGACTGGGACTCCTCTAGGCATCGGACGCACTATCAAACTCTTCATCCAAGAGATCGCCTTCGTCAACATCTGGCCAAATCAACAAGGCAGGTGAGTACTATGAAAGTACTCGCAAGACAGTCCGGACATAGGATATAACAAATGTAAACATGAAGCATATGAACAGATTAACAAGTGCATTCAGACATAGAGACAATAATGCATGGGGAAAAAGAGAAGTCGGGCGGTAGTCCTCCCGAAATCCCAAATTAAATACTGGGTGCCAAACAAGGGTCTGAATGACTCCTCGAGAGGAAAATGCAAGAATAACAATGCCGCAGTCGGGCGTCAGGGCGACACCTCATAAAGGGATTATAATAGAAAATAAAAGATAGTGCGTGCCACAGTCGGATGTCTGAGCGACATCGCAGAAAGGGCTTATATCAAAAGTAAATAACCAACATGCCACAGTCGGACGTCTGAGCGACATCACATAAAGGGCTTACACGAAAGTAAATAACAAACATGCCACAGTCGGACGTCTGAGCGACATCACATAAAGGGCTTATATGAAAGTAAATAACAAACATGCCACAGTCGGACGTCTGAGCGACATCACGTAAAGGGCTTCACAACTTAACATCTTAGTAGCTCAAGAATTTAAATCATATCCAGAGAATAATCAGGCATGAGATAAACAACATGGTTAGTCCATCCACAGGAGTAACGTTCAGCCCAGTTTACTACTCATGCTCGCTTACCTGAAAGAAGCATAAACCACGAGGGCTTGACGTAGATAAGGATACACTGATCACTATACTTGACCATGGATACGATGACTCGGAAGTGTTTGACTCTGCAGAGTTTGTACTTTAACCACAGCCAACGGATTTCAGTAGTCACGGGGACTATTTCCGTTTACGGTGTTTTGGAAGAAACACGTCTAACCAGTACACACCCATTAAACATTCCGAAGCCAGGAATCACCCTCGGCAACGTTCAAGAAAACTTTGAGACGGGGAGGCTACAACCTCACGCAGCATGGGATCAAAATTTCTATACGCGCGCTCTAAGGGGTGCCCCCCTCTCGGTCCCAACCGGAAACACCCATGCCCCCTGACCGGATGACTGGCTTTAATCCAGGGCCATGGAACCATCATCCCGGCCCCTCTGTTTGGTGTGTACACGGAAAGAGGTTACCAACTTACTAAACCGCATTCTGGCAGAAAACAAGTGGTAGCACGGAAGGGGAAGAACGATAACGTGACTCCGTCCACGTTAACGTCGGAATTTATCGGATGACGTAAGGCTGGCATGCTACAACAGTACCACCTTACTGCCCTTCATGTCACCACATGACTAGGCCATCTCTCAACAGAAATCACAGTACTTAGGAACACCCGGGTAGTTGCCTCACATGCAACTAGATACTCACCGATACTCATATGCCTTGCACAACCTTTCACGCAATCATGCAAAACATCCATCATATCAAAGGTTCAAACATGCTTGCCTGGTTCGCAGAAGTCGGAGTCTAGCTCGGCGAAGTTCGCGGCTCCGTCACCTCTTCCGGAACCTACGGTATAGCGAAAAATGCATACTAACATGAAAACCAACGCGTGCATAAAAGTTATAAGGGTTTTTGTCCAGGGACTCATCTGTAATGAAACAGAAAAGTTCCAGGGATTTAACTGAGAAAACAAAAAACGGTTCGGAGTAAAAGACGTCAGCCCGAAGAGAAAACGTACTCTGCCTGAAGGCGCCAACAGAAAACGGTTCACGGGGAAAGAAAGAGAGGCTGATGTGGGGGGTCCACATGTCAGGTTTGAAAAACCTCGCAGGCGCCCGAAAGCTGCGGTGGTCGCCGGCGTCGAACCACGGCGAGTCAGGGAGATCGAAGTGTACCAAGAGTATCAGCGTGTCCTTCCGCGTCAGTGGGTGGTGGACTTGGGCATCAGGGAGCACCACGTCGACGGCGACACTTTCTCCGGCGGACGGCGGCTCGGGCGATGGTGGGGAACTCCGGTGGTGTGCTGCAAACTTTGAATTGAAGCGCGGGTCAGAAGGAGGGATGCACTAGAGAGCTTCTGGCAAGAGATGGGGGGCAGAGGTGCACGCACGGGAGTGAATCGAGCTGGATCCCGTGGCGAGTCGCGGCGGCCGGAGTTGAGGAAGGAGACTCCCTCGGGGCTCTTCCAGTGGCTAGGCAGGGTCTTGGTGGAGTGTAGAGGTGGTGCGGGTGCTAGCTGGAGCTCGGGGCCTCTATTTATAGGCGGCTCGAGGGACTGGCCGTGAACGGAGAATCTCCGGCGAGCAGTTACGGCGAGGCAGTGGATCGGCAGGGGTTTTAGGTGGCCAGGCAGCATCAGTGGGAGTTACTGGTCCCGTTCCCCTGCTAAACTCGGTCAGGCCTGGCGTAATGGCGCTGGTGCTCATCAGGGTCGCTGTACTGGCAGGACGGCGGCAGAGAGCGTGCTCCGCGCCCAGCGGTTCACGACGAGGGTGGCAGCGCGCACTGGGGAGTGGAAGGCCACGCGGCGACCTCCGGTGGATTGGGCGGCACCGGACGGCGCCGTCTGCGCTGCGCCACTCTTCTGACGGCCGCAAAGCCGCCGCTGGCGTCGGTCACGGGGCGGCGCACCTTCTGCTGCTCATCGCCGACGTCCGCAAGCTTCCAGGTGCTCGTGCGGTGCAGAGGACAAGGGGGAGGAGACAGGAAACACGGGGATGCCGGGGCACTGGTGTGATCGACAACAGATACTGAAGAAACGATAGTGGTTCAGACACTGTTAACTGAATTTGACTGAACCTGATATTGACAGTGCTCTGAAGGTGTTCGATGAAATGATTAGGTATGAAGAAAAATTTTCCTGGAGATGGGGCTTGGTGAGGTGACCACTCAATGCACCCAGAGGCTGCCTGATTTTACTCAGAATTTTTAGAGAAGGATTTGGATGAATTTCATCAAATTTGGCAAATCTGGTCCAAACTTGTAGCAAGTATAGTTTGAAAAATTTGAACTGGAGACCAGTGGATCTTCATGGATCTTGGTTGAGGGTTCAAAGGACTAGGAAGGGAAAAAGGTTTGGGGGCAAAAATCAAAGCAGAAGGAGTAGTTCCTTTGTAAACCTCCAAGGATCAAGATATATGGCAGAAATTGTTATTGATAAGAAATAAATGGGAAAATATATATGGAGAGGTTCAACTTGCTGGATTTGAAGTAAAACATGATCCAAATATGAGGAAGGTTTATGAGAGTGGATTTGTACTAAGGTCATGGCAAGAGAGATTTGTTGAAAGTGGTAAAGGATCATTCCAAAAGCTATAGGGCATTTTCAAAGAAATATTCAAAAGACATTTTTCCCAAGTGAAAAAGCATTTTGGCTTGAGTCCAAAATAAAAAGCAAGAACCTCCAAGACCAAAAACAAGTCTTGGGTGAATCCAAATAAAACTCTTGCCATAAAAAAATATTTTGAAAGGGAGGGTTCTTTTGAAGAAAAATTTTAAATCACCTCCCTCAAGTCAAGTAAAAATTTTGAAAAATCCAAATGAAATTTTGGGTGTCACACTTACCTCTCTCCACGTAGTACGTTGGGTCCCACCAGTCAGAGGGTGAAACAAACAAATTAATAAGAAAAATTAAAAGCGCCAGCGGTGTATCTTACCTCACACATCTCGCTACTGCTCGGGAACACTGTCCAATTGATCCCTCTGTTCGCTCACGTACTATTTTAAGTGAACCCTTATTATAACATGCACACAAATTTTGGGCACTTGTATTCAACTTAAGCCAGTGTGCCACCGTATCTCGTATACTTACTACTCCCTCCGTCTAGGTGTAATAAGTCACGTTAGAAGGTGCAATGGGACCAAGGTGCGTGCGTGTGTGTGTGTGTGTGTGTTTAACAACATGTGTGTGTTAGAGAGAGCGACAAATCGACCTACTCCTACAGAGAGATGTTGTGTACTGTACGATTTTAGCCGCGAGAGTCGGTGCATCCTCTCGTTTCCGGGCATGTCCGGTAGGGACATGCGGATAGCTGCCACTCCCGCTCCTGACCAGCCTGGCCCACCCAAAGCCCCTCCATCGCCCGCGCGTGCTTCCCGCCCGAAACGGTCAGCGCCGCTCCAAAGAATCGGTGCCGCATTCATGCCCGGGCAGAGCGGACGCGACCTCTCACTGGCGCAAGAGTGATGGTTGCTTCGTCCGTCCAACTTACTGCTGGGCTATGTGATTTGATGGCTCATTGGTCTTTATTACTGAGGTGGTAGGACTGTTGGATGTCCCACGCTTTCGGCTAAAGGAGGTACTACTACTAGATTACAATTTTCTCCATTCTTACAGCGGAGGCGTGCAAGAGCAGTGAAAACACGCAGGCTCAGTGATTACATGGCCCACCTCACACTATCACCGTGCGACACCTAACTCTTTACATAGTACTCCCTCCATTCCTAAATATTACTAGATGAGTCCCCGCGCGTTGCCGCGGAACAGCGGTATATCTCTCTGCGCAAAATTATCGATTTCATAGAACTAAAAAAACTCTATAACCGCATGACAAATGTGGTAGCCAAACTAAATAAACTCCCATCATCATTTAGATCATCCCACGTAAGGAAAAAAGATCAGCCAACTCCTACTGCATAATGGGATTATATTTTTCTTTTTGACATGTTAATGGGACTTAAAAGCTCACTTACATGCATGCTACCGGTGCATGCTTGCATGCAGACATGTTGATGTGATTTAAAACCCACTCACATGCATGTGCCACGGTATTTCTGCATGCTTGCATGTGGCTTAGTGCGGAACCTCTCAACGTCTAGATCACACAGCTATTATGGACTGATTTACTTCATCTAACGACTACATCAATTTTGATGATGTGGCTCAAGGAGAGGATAGAGAATTCCTAGTAGTGGGGGCTAGCTATTACTAGTAGATAAGTCTTTGTAGAGATTCCACTACATACGGAACAAAATGAATGAATCTACACTTGAAATGCATCTATATACATCCGCATGTGGTTCATGGTGAAATCTCTACAAAGACTGATATTTAGGAACGGAGGAAGTACTAGTATAGTACGTACTGTAATTTATCAGCGAGATAAATTTGTACAATGCTATGAAGCTTCCAGCTTCTGTTACATGTATCTTGCGTCCAAGGTTGCCCGTTGCAACATTTCATCAAATACAAAGGAGACTAACATGCATGCTATTGCATCTCAATGATTGACATATCATAGCAAATATGTACTCCCTCCGTTCCAAAATAAGTGTCTCAACTTTGTGCAAACTTTAGTACAAAGTTGTACTACTACTAAAGTTGACACTTATTTGGAACAGAGGCAGCTAAAGAAAAAAACGATCCATGCAGTCCCTAGCCCTTGAACCGTGAACCCTGACCAGGCTTCAATTTGCTGGCAACGTTCGAGCTTCCTAATAAATGAAGTTTGCAACCTTTTGACCATCAGATCATTTTGTGCAGTTTCACCAAAATCGAGATGAGCATCCCTGTGGCAAAGAAATTGAAGAAGCGTGATTAGAATAAGATTACTGGGACTAGTTGATGAGACATAAACTCAACACAAATACAATACGTAGAAGCCAGGAGAGGTATGTGCGGGGCAAAGAAGTAGAGAAATATCCACAGGGAGTGATGTGGGCAGCTGGAGCAGTGGTGCAAGCCGGCTGTAAAGGGAGTTGTACCTAAGGGACGTAGCTCAACCTTGAGGAGGGCGGCGAGAGGCGGCAACTGCCCACATCACGGCAGTGAGCAAGGGACGAAGGCAACCTCACCGGCTTTGTGAGAGAGAACGGTGGGGACCCCTGATCGGGACGTGCCAACAGTGGGTTTTTGCCGTCGGCGACGGCCACCGCATCTACACTAAGCATCCACCCCTTCCCCAAGCGGACGTGATCCGCCGGGATGTTAGAGATGTGGCCACAGTCGTTTTGTGCGAGAGAGTGTGAAGAGAGCAACCCCAGCAAGCAACCGTGTAGGCTGGCCCGTCCTTACTATGTATATAGTGGAGCGGTTTCCTTTTCTCTCCATATGAACCTATCATATTGTGTACGTGCCACTGAAGAAAAAAAACTTTATTTATAAATGATGCGGCACCTACTACTCGTTCTCCTATAACCTTGCGCTTGGCATCTGCAAAATATTAACCTTGCGATTGGCTCTTCGCCTCTTCGAGAAGTCAAGCAATAATGGTAGTGCTGTATATATCGTTCTAGCTATATGAGACCGAATGAATTGCTGCACGTCCACCATGTGGGCGAGGGTCGAGGGGCGAGGGAGAGTGCTACATACGGAGCAAAATGAGTGAATCTACACTCTAAAATACGTCTATATACATCAGTGTTTGGAGTATGTACTAGTAGTTCATATTGAAATCTACTAAAGGACATATATATTCCAAACAATATGATATAATCTCTATAACCAAGGTAGTAGGGACGGGGAGTAAACGGAGGGAGTAGTAAATTTTTCTCCTCGTCCTGCGAGCCACCGCGCGCATGGGCGAGGGAGCGGGCGTAAGGCGGAGCAAGCTTCACCTCATCCTGCGAGCCACCGCGCCCGTGGGCGGGGGAGACGGCGTACTAAGCAAGCTTCTCCTCGTTCTGCGAGTTGACGGGACACATCAAAAGTACTCCAGTGTATAGAGCCTTGCCTCTAAGGTAGGCCCCACATGGTTTGCCTCTTTTTTAACATAACACGTCAAGTCGCAATTTGTTTGTTCACCCGTGGTAGACGATCCTCCCTCCACCAAGTGGACAACCAGTACATGTGCCAAATTACCACGTGGGCTGCCTTTTTCGTACAAAAATGAGCTCCACCGTGTAACCGCGCGGGTGTGGTTGGGAAAGAGACGGGAGTACGTGCGCCGTACATGCACCTCTTCTCTTCGTGCACGTCCCCCACCTACGTGGGTGTGTGTGAGAGATACAAACTGCGTTCATGAGTGTTTTTTGTTTTGGGGTGGGGGGGGGGGGGTTGATTTCATGAATTATTTGTGGGAATATGTGTCGATGACATCTCAAACCAAATTTTGCATGCAATGTGTGTGAAATGGAGGCCTATCCATATCATACATAGAGGGTCGGGCAATCCACAAGAAGAGAGGGAGCGGTCATAGCTATCGATAGAGTCGAAGAGAGGATCAAGTGGGTGGGTGCGAGATCGATGAAGAGAGCCATCGAAATTGTGTGTGTGTGCAAGTCAAAGATATAGGGCGACTGGCCTACCGGAACGTTAGAGGGCACATGTCAAGTTTGTGTGTGGCAGGGAGACATGACTAGAGCGCTCGATGTATCGGTGTGTGTGGGGGGAGGGGGTGGGGGGAGGGGTAGGCAGAGGCCTAACTATAGAGGTAGAACGACTCGTATATGTGTTGAGAAGGAGAGACCCAGGTATGTCTTGAGGGAGATCGGTCGACATCCATACATAACTGAAGCACGGGAAATATGATGGGACAGAGAGAGAGAGGAGAGAGAGAGGGAGGGAGGGGGAGGGAGAGGGGTAGAGTGATGGATGGGTGATGGAGTTGCTTCTCGAAGATGGTGGGAGAGGCCTACTAGACAAACTGACGGTGGAACTGCAATGTTATCAATAAGAGTGGGGATGTGTTTCTGTGTGTGCCTGTGCGTGATAGATCTGTCGGGACGCATCCATGGATGATGAAGGGGAACCATGTGTTTGGTAAGCAAACCTAACTAGATCGGTAGATCAATTGTTGTTTGTCGGAGGAAGGGAGAGACACAACTAATGAGGTAGATCGATTGACGTGTGGGTAAAAACGAGTTATAAGGACCTAGCTAGCTATATGTATAGCGAGAGATCGGTCGGTGTACGTCCATTTGTTAGAGGCAAATAAGGCCCAGCGAGACGGATAGACAGAGAGAATGGAGCTAGGAGGTGGTGCGAGAGGCCCAACTACTAGCTAGATAGGGGGAGGAGTGTGCGGTTGTGAGATCGATCAAAAGAGGGGCAAGAGTTTATGTAACACCCTGAGAATCATGCTACAGTAACCCCCTGTGATTAAGCTAATCATGTTGCTAAACAGGGCTTGATCACATTTGGATCACCTTCCTTTTCAAACTCCTAGTTCAAACTTCAAATATAATTAAAGTGGAAAATAAAAGCTTTCAAAAATTCAAACAAAAATGTTCAGTGGCTGCCAAATAATACACTGGTAATTATGGTGGAGAAAACACATTTTTATAAAATACCTAAATACTTTTAAATGAAATAAAACAGAAAAGGAAATAAACAAATAAAAAGAAAACAGAACAAACAGAGCAGAAAAGGAAAAAGGAGAAGCCCTTCCCCCCCCCCCCACTGGACCCGTGGCCCATCTGGACCGAACCCCCGGCCCAAACTGGGCCACCACCCCCCAACCCCCCCGGCCCAAGCTGGGCCGCACCCCCGACCCCCGGCCCAGCCCACCTCTCCCCCGCGTCCCCTTCCCTGTTCCCCCGACCGGGGGCGGAACAGTGGCCGTCCCCGCCGCACCCCCTCGCCGGCGACGGGGAGGATAAGGGCGCCAGCTCCCCCGCCTCCTCGGGCCTCTCTCCCACTCGCCCCGCTCGTCCCTCGGCCTCTGCGCCTCTCCCCCCGCCAGATCCACCTCCCTCTCCCCTTCGTTCCCCTCTGCCCGAGCGCGCTCGCCGCCGCTCACCGTAGTTCCCGCGGCCACCGTGCCCCAAACGCCTCCTCGCCGTGTCGTACGCCGTCGCCGCCCTCGACTACGTCACCTCCGCCTCTCCGTTGGAGCTTGGAGCCACTGCACCGACCGCACCGAGCTCTTCTTCCCCGCACGGCTGCCGTCGATCGCCGCCCCGTTTCGCCGCCTCGAGCCTCCCCGAGCACGCTGCCGTCCCCCTACAGCCTCGCAGTGAGCCTCTCCCTCTCCTCCCCCTCTCCGTTAGCTCGCCCGCGCTCCGTAGCTGCTCCCCCACGCGCGCCCGAACGCCGCGCCGCGGAGCTCGCCGCCGGCGGGTCTCCGGTGACCAAATGGTCACGGGCGTAGGCCCGCTAGCTCGACCGCGTCGTGCCGCACCCGCCTAGGTAGTTAGTTCGGCCGTTCGCGCGCTCTAACGCAGCATCCGTCGGACACCCGTAGCACCTCGCCGCTGGCGAGCTCGTAGCGGTCGTCCCCGGCCGTTCCAGCCCCTCCGGCCACCGCCGTTGGACGCGCGACGCCGAGCCGCGTCGAACGCGCCCAGCCACGCCCCCGAAGACCCCCTGTACGTGAAACCCGTACCCCTCCCGAGCCGCGCCGCCGTGCGTTTGGTCGCCGGCGTTGCTCCGGCGCCGGCCGCCGACGTGGCTGGCCTGGGGCCACCCCAGTGCCCCTGCCAGTGGCCCCCACGGGCCCCAGTTGACTGGGTTGACCCAGTCAACTGCTGACTGGGCAGGCCCAGTCACTGACATGCGGGCCCCGCCGCAAAAATATAAAAAAGAAAAGAAAAAGAAAATGTTTTATAAATAAAAATAATTAGTTTAACTAAACACTCACTGACATATGGGGCCCACCCCTCTAATTATACTGTTAGATTAGTTTAATTAAGTATTAGACTAGCAGAGGCTGACATGTGGGTCCCACTGGACCCACCTGTCTGGTTTGACTGGTCAGCCGACCTGTTGACCTGCTGACGTCAGCATTGCCTCATGCTGACGTCATAATTCATTTTTCTTAATATAAATAATTCCAGAAATTCAAATAAACTTTGAAAATTCATATCTTTTAAACCGTAACTCGGATGAAAATGTTTTCTATATGAAAGTTGCTCAGAACGACGAGACGAATCCGAATACGCAGTCCGTTCATCCACCACACCTCCCTAACCTATCGAACTAGCAACTTTCCCCCTCCGGTCCGTCTGTCCGGAAACGCGAAACATCGGGAATACCTCCCGGATGTTCCCCCCCTTCACCGGTACCACCTACTGTCGCGTTAGGACACCCCTAGCACCGCTCATTGTCATGTCACGCATCGTCATGTTCATGTTTGCATTGTATTTACTGTTTCTCCCCCCTCTTCTCTCCGGTAGACTACGAGACCGACACTGCTGCTGCCCAGTTCGACTACGGAGTCGACGACCCCTCCTACTTGCCAGAGCAACCAGGCAAGCCCCCCCCCCTTGATCACCAGATATCGCCTACTCTACTCTCTACTACTTGCATTAGAGTAGTGTAGCATGTTACTGCTTTCGATTAATCCTATTCTGTTGCATAACCTGTCATTGTTGCTACAGTTGTTTCCCTTACCTGCTATCCTACTGCTTAGTCTAGGATGCTAGATTTCCATCAGTGGCCCTACATTCTTGTCCGTCTGCTGTGCTATACTATCGGGCCGTGATCACCTGGGCGGTGATCACGGGTATATACTATATACATTATATACATGACACATGTGGTGACTAAAGTCGGGTCGGCTCGAGGAGTACCCGCCAGAGATTCTGATGAGGGGGCTGAAAGGACAGGTGGCTCCACCCCGGTAGAGGTGGGCCTGGGTTCCTGACGGCCCCCGACTGTTACTTTGTGGCGGAGCGACAGGGCAGGTTGAGACCACCTAGGAGAGAGGTGGGCCTGGCCCTGGTCGGCGTTCGCGGTTACTTAACACGCTTAACGAGATCTTGGTATTTGATCTGAGTCTGGCCATTTGGTCTATACGCACTAACCATCTACGTGGGAGTAGTTATGGGTATCCCGACGTCGTGGTATCAGCCGAAGCTCTTTTGACGTCAGCAACTGAGTGGCGCGCGCCGCATTGGACCGTAAGCTCGCGCTTGTATTAAGGGGGCTAGGTCTGCTTCCGGCCGCGTACGCAACGTGCAGGTGTGCATAGGGCGATGGGCCCAGACCCCTGCGCGCATAGGTTTAGACCGGCGTGCTGACCTCTCTGTTGAGCCTAGGTGGGGCTGCGACGTGTTGATCTTACGAGGCCGGGCATGACCCAGAAAAGTGTGTCTGGCCAAATGGGATCAAGCGTGTTGGGTTATGTGGTGCACCCCTGCAGGGAAGTTTATCTATTCGAATAGCCGTGTCCCTCGGTAAAAGGACGACCCGGAGTTGTACCTTGAGCTTATGACAACTAGAACTGGATACTGAATAAAATACACCCTTCCAAGTGCCAGATACAACCCGGTGATCGCTCTCTAACAGGGCGACGAGGAGGGGATTGCCGGGTAGGATTATGCTATGCGATGCTACTTGGAGGACTTCAATCTACTCTCTTCTACATGCTGCAAGATGGAGATGTCCAGAAGCGTAGTCTTCGACAGGACTAGCTATCCCCCTCTTATTCTGGCATTCTGCAGTTCAGTCCACTGATATGCCCCTTTACACATATACCCATGCATATGTAGTGTAGCTCCTTGCTTGCGAGTACTTTGGATGAGTACTCACGGTTGCCTTTCTCCCTCTTTTCCCCTTTCTATACCGGATTGTCGCAACCAGATGCTGGAGTCCAGGAGCCAGACGCCACCATCGACGACGACTCCCACGACACTGGAGGTGCCTACTACTACGTGCAGGCCGCTGACGACGACCAGGAGTAGTTAGGAGGTCCCAGGCAGGAGGCCTTGCCTTTTCGATTGTTGCTACTTATGTGCTAGCCTTCTTAAGGCAATCTTGTTTAACTTAAGTCTGTACTCAGATATTGTTGCTTCCGCTGACTCGTCTATGATCGAGCACTTGTATTCGAGCCCTCGAGGCCCCTGGCTTGTAATATGATGCTTGTATGACTTATTTATGTTGTAGAGCTGTGTTGTGATATCTTCCCGTGAGTCCCTGATCTTGATCGTACACATTTGCGTGCATGATTAGTGTACGGTCAAATCGGGGGCGTCACAGTTTACACGTGTGTCTGACCGTATGAGAGACACGAGGCAAGGACACATAAAGGAGGAGATTGAAGGTGTGTGTGTATGTTGTAGGCAGGCATCGCTGGAGAGGTTTATCGATCGGTGTGTGTCGGAAAGGAGTTGTGGAGACTCTGGGAGAACGACCTAAAGAAAAAAATGAATGTGCCCGGTGGATAGAATGCCGAGGGAGGGGGAGGGCGAGGAGGGCGTGTGCATGCATGAGAGAAAGTTAGTGGTAGCTACAAAGGTTAGAGGATTGTGTGCGTGTAAGAGACTAACAAAGATCATAATTTGATATGAAAGCGGATTCATATATTTGAATAGGTGATCATAGTGTTTTAAACATTTCATGCATGAATATAGTGGTGATACACGTGTTGTGCACATGTTATACCATAATGTGATAATGCATGGCGTTTGCAACTCACAGCTAAATGCCGAACAATCTAAACCATACTATACATCAAACAATCTCACATTTTATTTGAATTTGTGATAATGTGTGGTGTTTGCAGCTTAGAACTAAATATCGAACAATCTAAACAATACTATATATCGAACATTCTCACATTTTATTTGAATTTGTGGTAATGTGTGGTGTTTGCAACTCACATCTAAATACTTGTAGGCGTAGGGGGCGGGGCACCATACATAATGTGATAAACACATTATACATATGAGACATGGTTTAGATTATGAAGATCTAGCTAGAGCTAGAAATGTAATGTGATTCGAAAGCAAAATAAAGTGGATTCAAAAAATCTAGTTCGAGTTCATATAGTACACATAGTTCATATGTAACTCGAGACTAATCATGTGGTGTGCTGTGAAGATAATACACAAATGATGGTTTAACTTGACAATAATGATGATTGTAGATCTTATTAAAACAGAGAAACGAATTCAAATGCTTTGACTTCATAACAATCATTACTGTAGATCTTATTCAAATAGAGAAACGAATTCAAATTTAGTTCATATTGAAGTGGTAGTATATACGTTTGGAATGCACTAAAACGTTCATTTGAGTAGTAGGTTGCATGCACTATACACGTAGCGAAATATTTCGATTGAACATAACATGAATTCAGAGTTTTGAATGACATTTGTAGTGCGCATTGATTTGGTACAGTACACGTTAGGCTTGTCCAAAAATTTCAACCCGCGCCTTGTTAGCCCGAAATATTTAAGATATATCTTTGTCTCATTATGCTCCGAAAACTCCCTCCATCTCAACCCGCACCTTGCTATTCTGAAATTACAATGCGCGCGAAAACTCCCACCTCCTGTGAAATCCCGACATGGAAATGCCCGTGGTACCCCTGAACCGAAAGAACCGCCTCAAATCGGTGGGGGTACTTTCGTAACTTACCCCACATTTCGGACAAGCGCGTCTCTAAGCCATGGTTCCCCACTGCCATCCCATCCGCCCACCCATTCGTACACCGAGGCCGCGAAAACCCGCGACGAAATCCCACACCCTGCTCCGTCCGCCACCCAGCCGGAGCCTCTTCCCCGACGACGTCGTCCACAGCAACACCTCGACGTCCCTCATCCACCGTACCGGATGAGGATCCATCGTCGATCTCATCGTCCCGCCGATTCAGCCACCCCGTCCTCCACCTCCAAGGAGCTGCCCCGACGTTCCCCTCGTATTTCGCGCCACCTCCATTCCCACACAACCGTCTTCACCTGCACCACCGGAAGAGCATCATCATCACCGTTTCCTCGAATGAAGCTGCGGCCTAATCGGCGCCACCAAAGAGGTTGTACACTAATCGCCGCATTTTCTTCTTGATTCGATCTCACGGTGCTGTCGGCGCTCGGTCCCGAGCCGACATGGCGCGGCTCCATCCACGGCGGCATCGCCGGCCACTTCCTCCACGGTGTCGCTCCCTCGGCGGCGACGTCCACATCAGTAGGAGCTGTTGCTGCTTTAGCTCTCGCTCGCGCTGCTGCTCTGCTCTTGCTCTCGGTCCCCTGCCTGGTCTGCTCTTGCTATTGCTATTGCTCTTGCTCACGCTGCTGCTCTCGCTCTTGCTCTTGCTTGCGATGCTACTCCGATTTAGCTACACTTTAGTCGACTGAATCGACTTTTGGGTCAGTCGATTTTTAGGGGGTGGGGGGGCTCGCCGGGGTGAAGGAAGAACCAGCCGCAGCGGGGAGGGGGGCTCGCCGGAGAGGTACCCCACTATCTATCTTAGGGTTCAGGATGGGGGCGGTGGTCGCTGACGGTGGCGGGGCATTGGCGGGGCAGTGGCGTGGGGATCGCCAGAGAAAAAGCTCGGCACGGGGAGGGCTAGAGGGATGGCCGGGGCGGCGGCGGACCAGTGGTGGGGAGTGTTTTCGGGGCGGGCGGGGCGGCGCACCGCCGGCCATGGGCGGCGGGGGGCTGCTGTTTGGCCGGTGGTGGCTGGCAGCTCAGGAGGGTGGAGGTTGAAGATGAACCGCAGGCCCTTGATTTCGTATCCAACGACTGCAAAATCGACTAACCAGAGATGAAAAAGTCAGTCGACCGACGTGTAGCCTCACCTTGCTAGTGCGTTCAGTTTCGACAGCAAAATTCAGTTTCGACAGTTAAGTACAGTTTCGACGGTTAAGTTCAGAGATGAGCGGCTGATGTATTTTACATCTAGCACTTTGTGGTTATGTATTTTACGTCATGTATTGGAGATGCTATTAGAATTCCACTCAGGTTAATGTTGTTCGTTGTCTCTCTTGTCCTGCTTCAGCCTCGGTGTCGTACAACTCACCGGAGCTGCTCCAACGATGTAACCCTCCATCACAGCGGAGCAGTACCTCGGGCTCCATCTCCAGACACCTAAGATCTTCTTCCCCTCCTCCGACAGCAAAGTCAGCCGGAGCATCCTCACCGGCCAACCCAATCACGCTGAGATCGGCATGGCTTCGCCAAAGAGGTTGTACACTTGTTGCATCTCTTTTTTACTCTACATGTTATATATATTGTCCACTGAGCACACGGATTTGTTCCTTTAGTGTCTCCTTGAAAGAAAAAACGTAGGAATTTTAATTTTCACTTGTCCTCCTTTTCAAATTCCTATTCATGAAGCACAAGACTAAGAGATAGTAGCATAATAGCATTATAACCGTACATTTTCTTGTGGTTTGACTTAATCTCACCATGCTTCTTTGCATCCTGTGATCTTCCAATTGTTGTGAATCAAACACCCAGATTGGTAGAAATCCTGTGTTTTTAAATTCTCTGTTTTGCACGTGCATTCCTATCCTATTCCTGTCTATTTCCTATCCCTGCATTGTTGGAATCCTCCAATTCAAACGAGCCCTTACAGAATTACTTCTCTTACAGATAGTTGTCAAAGAAAACCTTGCGTGGTTTGTCCCGCTCCTGCTGCGCCGTCGTCCACCCCAGCTCAGCTGCTCCAACGACAAAAGGGTCCAGCACAACAGGGATCCGGCCTCCAAACTGTCTTTCGCCGCCTCAGATCTTCTTCCCCGCCGCTGGCAGCCATGAAAACTGCATTACCATCATCAACCGAGCAGATGACCTCGAGGACTACACGGGTCCGCAAGAGAGGTCGCACTCTTTCGTGTCTGCTTACGTTATGCATCGCTTAATATTACATGCTACTTTATCGTCCTGTTCACCGATTAGACTCTGAGTCAGCTCCAAACTAATGGTCAAACTTGAGTTTTTAAATGGTTGTGGGGTACATATCGGGGCCGCTATCAATAGTATCTATCTACTATCTGGTTAATCTCCGGTGTCTACTATGAGTTTCATGTTGGGTGGGAAACAAACAGTAAAGAAGCCATTATCTGTATTTTTTAACTGAAGCCATTATCTGCCTGCTATTATTGGTTTTGGGTCTATCCACAGGTTGCTACCATCACTCTGGATTTCTGCATGCACTCCTTACATAATCTCACTATGTTTTATTCCTATGCATGACAGTTATTGTAAACAATGGAACTGAACATGTAGAGCAAAAGAGACGAGCCTTGCGTGGCAATAAAATTTCATGCAGACGTCGCTCCATGGTAGGCGCAAAGGCAGCCCCCCCTCCACGCATTTCGGATTGTAATCGAGAGGAAGATATCTATTCTGAGGGGGATTCAGAAGGAGAAGACAACTCCTATTTACCCCCTGAGGTCTTCGCTCTAACTTGGCATGCTGATGTTGGTTATATCATGCATATGGTGTCTTGCATTGCTTACTTTATACATCAAATATGTCATCTGCTTAGTTTAGACATCCTTTGTGCGAATGCCATCTGTTTAGTTTATTCATCGTTTATGTGAATTATGCAATGCCATCTTGTTTAGCCAGGCATCATATATGTGAATTTTGCAATGCCATCCTGCTTAGCCAGTCATCTTATATGTAAATTATATCAGGCCATCCTTTTTTTTCGTTACATATTACATTTGTCAACAATGTTAGTACATTCAACTGCTCTTCGTGTGCATCAGCCATTTGACACGGTGATGGCAAATTCTGGAGTGAAAACAAGGTCTTCAGAGCAGACTATGCTATCTGACGAAGCGCATATCTCGCTGGTTACGGATAGCTCCTCAGAGGAGGATTCAGAGACAGATGACCAGTCCTATCCCCCCCCCCGAGGTGTATGCTCTAACTTGGCAGGGTTATGTTGCTCATATCGTGCGTATGGTGTCTCGCATTGCTATGTCATTTGATTAGTTTAGACATGCTTTGTGTGAATGCCACCTGTTCAGTGTCTAATTACCATATATGTGAATTATGCATTGCCATCTTGTTGCAAGACATTATATATGTGAATTATACAATGCTATCTTGTTGCAAAGGCATTATATATGTGAATTATGCAATGCCATGCTGTTTAGCCAATCATCATGTATGTGAATTATATCATGCTATCATTTTTTTGTATTACGTGTTCCATTTGGTCGACAACGTTTGTATATTCAACTACTCTTCCTGTGCATCAGCCATTTGAAGCGGTGATGGAAGTATCTGGAGTGAAAACAAGGTATTCAGAGCAGACAATGCTACCTGCTGAAGCAGACATCTTGCTGGTTACAGAGAGCTCCTCAGAGGAGGAGTCAGAGACTGATGATCAGTCCTATTTCCCCCCTGAGGTCTATGCTCAAACTTGGCAGGGTTATATTACCCATGTCATGCATGTTGTCTTGCATTGCTTAGTTTTTACATCATATATGGATTGCCATCTGCTTACTTGCTTACTATATAAATCATATATTTGAATTATATCATGCCATCATGTTTACATAGTACATACACATCATCTATCTGAATTATGGCATGGCAACCCATTTAATAAAGACATCATATAGTTATATCATCTCATCCTGTTTAGTGTTTACAGTCATCATATTTTGAATTATGGCATTCTATCCGTGAATGTATGTGAATTATGGCATGCCAACCTATTTAATAAACACATTATATAGTTATGTCATGTCATCCTGTTTACATAGTCTCATATTTTGAACTATGTCTTTCCATCTTTTTTAGTTAGCCATCATAATGTGAAATTGTGTCATGCTATCCTGTTTAGTTAGCCATCATATATGTGAAATTGTGTCATGCTATCCTGTTTGGTTAGACAACATAAATATGAATTATTTCATGCCCTCTTTTATTCCCCACTATCCATTGCACCTGTCTATCATACAATGTCTATACTTTCAATTACTTTTCTTGTTTATCAGCCATTTGAATTGGAGAGCGTGATGGCAGTATCTAAGGGAGTAACAACACGGTCTTCAGAAAAGATAGTGCTACCAGTTGATGCAGATAGAACCACGGTTGTACTTGCCCAAGGACCAGATCCACCACACATAACCCAGACTCTCGCAGATTGTACCCCTACCCAGTTGGACAGAGAACCAGCTACACCCCTTCTAACCCCAACCCCGGCAGATAGTAACCCAGTTCCAGTTGACACAGCACCGTCTCCACCACAGAGCACCCAAACACGAGCAGTTAGTAAGGGAACTGCAGTGCCCAAAGCACGAGGACCACCACTCCGAATCCCAACTCAACGCTTAAAGGAGAAGAAGATTTGTTCTCAGGTCAGGTTCTGTAGCTATGGTTCATACTCCTTTGCTCTTGCATTACTGTATTTACTCATACCAACTATTTTCAAATTTGAAGGATGGAATTGAAACTCCAATGGCGCAACAGGTATGTTTTAAACCTGTTTCTTTAACTGGTTTGCTGTTGTAACCTGCTCTATGTTGATTTCAGTTTCAATTGAATAAACAGTTATGTTCTCATGTCATGCACATTACAAGTGTTGTTATTGCTCTATAGTTACCCACACTTATATTCTGTCTATTCTGCTTTGTCTTGAACAAATATTATTTGAACTGTGTCTCTATCTTGATTTGGCAACAAAAACTAGAATGATATAGACCATAAAGTGACCATGGTACATAGATATATGTTTGTTTCATGTTGTTATCCTGTCCACTTTACTACTGAACTCATTTACCAAAATGAGTTTCATATACAACATGGTAAACATGTGATGTGTCTGCTTGTTTCTCTTTTAGAATGCGGACAAAATATTGGAGAACAGTACCGCGTTATCCAATGGTAAAGGAAGTAATGCAGATAAGGTTCAAGATAGTGAGACATCCCTGTTGGTCTCCAAGAAAGCTGATAAAAACTATCTTGACGACAGTGAGGGAACCCAAAAGTCCTGTCTTGATGTAGTGTTCGAGTTACTGGCCACTACTGCTGGCACAAGCTCTTCGAACTCGCTGCCTGAATCAGTTCGTCTTCTTGAGTCTCAACTTCAAGTTGAAAGACATCGATCAGATGTGCTGCGACAGGAAGCTGAAGGACTGAGGAAGTCCCTGCAGAATTCAGATGCATATTTTCTGGTGCAACAGCAAGCGCTGGAGGATTTAAGCGCCAAACAAGAGAAAGTTAATAAGCTTGCTAAGCATCTTGCCAGCATTATGGGTACCCAGGATATTGTTTCTTGAGATCTTCTGAAGTGGTTTCAGTTCTGGATTTGTTTTGCTGCGGCGTTTATTTGCGCTGGTCGCCAACTTTGACAACCAGTGTATATGATATGCTGCTTTGTTCCCTATATTTGCACTGGTGGCGAACTTTGATGCCCAGTGGATGTAATATGTGTAATAGCCGTGATAGCCTAGCGTTAGTTGCTTGCTTATTTATTTCCTTGTTGTCTTGTTTATTTGTTTGCTTGTAGTCATTGCAGTTCTTTTTCCGTGGTTAGCTAGTGGCTGCAATAACCTATTTTTTAAAACTAAGCCACAATAACCATGGGCTAATATTTACTGTAGTGACACTGGGCCTCCTACTGGCCGTAGAAACAGTGGGCCTTCTACGGGCCGTAGAAACAATGGGCCTTCTACGGGCCGTAGAAACAATGGGCCTTCTGCGGGCCGTATCATCAATGGGCCTTATACGGGCCGTATGATCGATTGGCCAAACATGGGCCAAACAGACCACATTATGGCCGTAAACGGGCTGGAGTTGGAATCGTCCGTTCATGGGCCGACCATAACAGGCCATCATTAATAGGCCGTATTTGGTGATGCTATGAAAATGGCCCAACAGACTAACGGTCCACAAACGGGCCGACTGTAACGACGGGCTGAATTTGGCCCACAAGCAGAAAATGACAGTAACGGGCCGTAAGTAACCGAATGCTGCAAATGAGCCCAAGAATAAATGGGCCCTCAAAAGGCCGAAAGTTAACTTGGGCTGGAAACGGCCCAATGGAATAACGGGCCATTAATGGTTATAAAGTGATACACTGTTCATTACGGGCCAGTTTCACCACGGGCCGTTAATGGGTGTAAAGTAATACACTGTTCATTACGGGCCAGTTTCAGCACGGGCCGCTAATGGGCCAAGAGTTACAAAGGGCCTCATATGGGCCGAAAGACGTCATGGGCTATACATGGGCCAGAAGTGAAAACGGGCTGGAATCATATTGGATGGCCCAGATGACGCTACTGGGCCTAATTCGGATAGGGCGTAATGGGCCTTGGGTTAGCGGGCTGTAAATGGGCTATATGCGAACAGGCCGTTAACAGGCTTTCCATGGGCCAGCCCGCCAGCTTTTGACCAAGTCAAACGGGCCGGCCTTTTCATAGGAATGGGCCACTGTTGGGCCGTGCCACGTGTCGACGTATCATAGGCGCCTTCTGTAAAATGAGTGGATGACATCTGTCCCAACGATGAGCCGACACGTGTTTCCTCTAGCCAATGATGATTTTACACGTGGAAAATCCCCATTGGTCGGGGCTGTTAACGGGTTATCGGATCCAAAACCCGACCCGATAGCTTAACTGCGTTCCGTTATGGTGGATGCCACGTGTCGGTCACCCTTGACGAAAGCACTTCTGTGACGTGCGATTTATCGTCATGGAAGTGGACACTTCCGTGATGATAATTTTGGGAATGTCATGGAACACTTCTACGACAGCACAGGTATGACTATCATGATTCTTTCATAAATTTGTCATGGATGTACATGCATGACAAAAAACGCGACCTACTGTGACAAACACGTCACGGAAGTGTATTTTTTTTGTAGTGATATATCTTCTCCAAGAAGCAAAGGTAAAATCTAATTAGAAGAACGCATGTTTTTAGTAGTAACACCTAACCTCCTTATTGGAAATGGGTTCCTGTGGTATCCACCAGAAGCGTGTATGGATGCTAGGTCAATTTTTTTGCAGTTATCCACTAACCCGGGAAACACCACGGAACCTGTTCATCTCTTAGAATCAGACATCACAGTGCAGCCATTCCGGCAATTCTCAAATGTTGATGTCCATTCCAAGCTTTACATAGATATCTTCCCTCAAAATAAATAAACTATAATTAGAAACAATCCTGTCATAAAGGAGGATCTACAGTTAGCAATTTATTTCCATAGATTGAAGAAATGAATGAAAAACATGGTTTTGGTTTAATATGTGAGTGTACTATTCAAATACTTCTTGCTATTTTTATGAGGCATCACTTCACAATCTTTATTTATGGAGCTTCCTTCTGTATGTAGTCTATAGATGCAACTTTATTTATTGGTCCATACATTTTCTGTAGATGACAACTCAAGCACTTGCTCAAATAAATTATAATTTATTTATACAGGCTGGTGCTGATGTGAATAAAATTGACTATATATGGGCATTACTTGATGGCAGTAATGAACAGTGTCCTACTGATACGTCCATTTTGCATCATGCTTTTATATCGATATTTATTGCATTATGGGCTATTATTACACATTATGTCACAATACTTATGCCTATTCTCTCTTATTTTACAAGGTTTACATAAGGAGGGAGAATGCCGGCAGCTGGAATTCTGGGCTGGAAAAGAAGCAAATATTAGAGACCTATTCTGCACAACTCCAAAAGTCCTGAAAAGAAAGTTATTTTTGGAAATAATAAAAAATATTGAGCGGAAGAAGTACATCAGGGGGCCCCACCTGGCCACGAGGGTGGGGGTGCGCCCTAGTACATCAGGGGGGGCCCACCTGGCCACGAGGTTGGGGGCGCGCCCTACCCCCTAGGGCGCCCCCCTGCCTCATGGGCCCCCTATTGGCCCTCCGGTGGCCATCTTCTGCTATATGAAGTCTTTCATCAGAAGAAAAATCATAAGCAACCTTTCGGGACGAGACTCTGCCGCCACGAGGCGGAACCTTGGCGGAACCAATCTAGGGCTCCGGCAGAGCTGTTTTGCCGGGGACACTTCCCTCCGGGAGGGGAAATCATCGCCATCGTCATCACCAACGCTCCTCTCATCGGGAGAGGGCAATCTCCATCAACATCTTCATCAGCACCATCTCCTCTCAAAACCCTAGTTCATCTCTTGTATCCAATTCTTGTCTCTAAGTCCGGGATTGGTACCTGTAGGTTGCTAGTAGTGTTGATTACTCCTTGTAGTTGATACTAGTTGGTTTATTTGGTGGAAGATCATATGTTCAGATCCTTTATGCATATTAATACCCCTCTGATTATGAACATGAATATGCTTTGTGAGTAGTTACGTTTGTTCCTGAGGACATGGGAGAAGTCTTGCTATTAGTAGTCATGTGAATTTGGTTTTCGTTCAATATTTTGATGAGATGTATGTTGTCTATCCTCTAGTGGTGTTATGTGAACGTCGACTACATAACACTTCACCATTATTTGGGCCTAGAGGAAGGCATTGGGAAGTAATAAGTAGATGATGGGTTGCTAGAGTGACAGAAGCTTAAACCCTAGTTTATGCGTTGCTTCGTAAGGGGCTGATTTGGATCCATATGTTTCATGCTATGGTTAGGTTTACCTTAATACTTTTGTTGTAGTTGTGGATGCTTGCAATAGAGGTTAATCATAAGTGGGATGCTTGTTCTAGTAAGAACAGCACCCAAGCACCGGTCCACCCACATATCAAATTATCAAAGTACCAAACGCGAATCATATGAACGTGATGAAAACTAGCTTGACGATAATTCCCATGTGTCTTCGGGAGCGCTTTTCTCTATATAAGAGTTTGTCCAGGCTTGTCCTTTGCTACAAAAAGGATTGGTCCACCTTGCTGCACTTTATTTACTTTTGTTACTTGTTGCTCGTTACAAATTATCCTATCACAAAACTATCTGTTACCTATTATTTCAGTGCTTGCAGAGAATACCTTGCTGAAAACCGCTTATCATTTCCTTCTGCTCCTCGTTGGGTTCGACACTCTTACTTATTGAAAGGACTACGATAGATCCCCTATACTTGTGGGTCATCAAGACTCTTTTCTGGCGCCGTTGCCGGGGAGTGAAGCGCCTTTGGTAGGTGGAATTTGGTAAGGAAAAAATTTATATAGTGTGCTGAAATTTACTGTCACTTGTTACTATGGAAAGTAATCCTCTGAGGGGCTTGTTCGGGGTATCTTCACCCCGACCAGTAGAGCAAAGAGTTGCTCCTCAACCTACTGAACCTACTGAAAATGAAGATGTCCACTTTGTGATTCCTTCAGGTATGTTAGAAAAACGGCTACCTAATCCTTTTGCAGGAGATGGAACAAAGCATCTTGATGAACACCTAATTTATGTGGATGAAGTTTGTGGACTATTTAAGCTTGCAGGTGTACCCGGTGATGTTATTAAGAAGAAGGTCTTCCCTTTATCTCTGAAGGGAGATGCATCGACATGGTATAGGCTATGTGATGATACGGGATCATGGAACTACAAACGATTGAAATTGGAATTTCATCAAAAAATTTATCCTATGCATCTTGTTCATCGTGATCGAAATTATATATATAATGTTTAGCCTCGCGAAGGAGAAAGCATCGCTCAAGCTTGGGGAGGCTTAAATCAATGTTATATTCATGCCCTAATCATGAGCTTCCAAGAGAAATAATTATTCAAAGTTTTTATGCTCGGCTTTTTGAAGACAATCGCACCATGCTCGATACTTCTTGTGCTGCCTCTTTTATGATGAAGACTATTGAATTCAAATGGAATTTATTGGATAGAATTAAACGCAACTCTGAAGATTGGGATCTCGACGAAGGTAAGGAGTCAGGTATGACACCTAAGTTTGATTGTGTTAAATCTTTTATGGATACCGATGTTTTTCGTAAGTTTAGCTCTAAATATGGACTTGACTCTGGGATAGTAGCCTCTTTCTGTGAATATTTTGCTGCTTATGTTGATCTCCCTAAGGAGAAGTGGTTTAAATATCATCCTCCCATAGAAGTAAAAGTAGCTACACCTATTAAAGTTGAAGAAAAGACTATCACTTATAATGATCCTATTGTTCCTACTTCTTATGTTGAGAAATCACCTTTCCCTGTTAGGATAAAGGATCATGCTAAAGCTTCAACTGTGGTTCATAAAAGCAATATTAGAACTTATACACCTCCTGAGCAAGTTAAAGTTGAACCTAATATTGCTATTGTTAAAGATCTCTTAACTGATAATATTGATGGGCATGTTATTTATTTCTGCGGTGAAACTGCTAGAATTGCCAAACCTTGTGCTAAAGATAAACATAGACTTGTGGTAGGCATGCCTGTTATTTCTGTTAAAATAGGAGATCATTGTTATCATGGCTTGTGTGATATGGGTGCTAGTGTTAGTGCAATACCTTATGACTTATACAAAGAAATTATGCATGATATTGCACCTGCTGAGATAGAAGATATTGATGTCACAATTAAACTTGCTAATAGAGATACTATTTCACCAATGGGAATTGTAAGAGATGTTGAAGTCCTATGTGGGAAAACTAAATATCCTGCTGATTTTCTTGTTCTTGGTTCCCCACAAGATAGCTTTTGTCCCATTATATTTGGTAGACCCTTCTTGAACACCGTCAATGCTAGGATAGACTGCGAAAAGGATGTTGTTACTATAGGCTTGGGTGATATGTCTCATGAGTTTAATTTTTCTAAATTTAGTAGACAACACCGTGAAGAAGAATTGCCTAGTAAGGATGAAATTATTGGTCTTGCTTCTATTGCCGTACCTCCTAGTGATCCTTTAGAACAATATTTGCTAGACCATGAAAATGATATGTTCATGAATGAAAGAAGGGAATTAGATGAAGTATTCTTTAAACAGGAACCTATCCTGAAACACAATTTGCCTGTTGAAATCCTAGGGGATCCTCCTCCACCCAACGGTGATCCCGTGTTTGAGCTTAAACCGTTGCCTGATACTCTTAAATATGCTTATCTTGATGAGAAAAAGATATATCCTGTTATTATTAGTGCTAAACTTTCAGAGCATGAAGAAGAGAGATTATTGAAAACTCTGAGGAAGCACCGTGCTGCTATTGGATATACTCTTGATGATCTTAAGGGCATTAGTCCCACTCTATGTCAACATAAAATAAATTTGGAGGAAGGTGCCAAACCAGTTCGTGATCATCAACGACGGCTGAATCCTAAGATGAAGGAAGTGGTAAGAAAAGAAATACTAGTGCCTGGTAGTAAGGGTATTTTGTGGTCTATTGTCCTCCTAGGAGGTCACTCTGGTTCTTTTGGGGTTATAGTCAAGCTCCTTGAGGCAGGTATAATTTATCCCGTTGCTGATAGTCGGTGGGTAAGTCCTGTCCATTGTGTCCCTAAGAAGGGAGGTATTACCGACGTTCCTAATGATAAAGATGAGTTGATCCCGCAAAGAATTATTACAGGTTATAGGATGGTAATTGATTTACGCAAATTAAATAAGGCTACTAAAAAGGATCATTACCCCCTACCTTTTATCGATCAAATGTTAGAAAGATTATCCAAGCATACACACTTTTACTTTCTAGATGGTTATTCTGGTTTCTCTCAAATACCTGTGTCAGCCAATGATCAATCAAAGACTACTTTTACTTGCCCTTTCGGTACTTTTGCTTATAGATGTATGCCTTTTGGTTTATGTAATGCACCTGCTACCTTTCAAAGATGCATGATGGCTCCGTTTATGGATCCTCTTTTGATGATTTCTTGAGCAACCTTAATCGAGTTTTGCAGAGATGTGAAGAAACTAATCTTGTCCTGAATTGGGAAAAGTGCCACTTTATGGTTAACGAAGGTATTGTCTTGGGGCATAAAGTTTCTGAAAGAGGTATTGAAGTTGATAAAGCCAAGGTTGATGCTATTGAGAAGATGCCATGTCCCAAGGACATCAAAGGTATAAGAAGTTTCCTTGGTCACACCGGTTTTTATAGGAGGTTCATTAAGGACTTCTCAAAAATTTCTCGGCCTCTGACTAATTTATTACAAAAAGATATACCATTTGTCTTTGATGATGATTGTGTAGAAGCATTTGAAATACTAAAGAAAGCATTGATCTCTGCACCTATTGTTCAGCCACCTGATTGGAATTTATCCTTTGAAATTATGTGTGATGCTAGTGGTTATGCTGTAGGTGCTGTTCTAGGGCAAAGAGTTGATAAGAAATTAAATGTTATTCAATATGCTAGTAAAACTCTAGACAATGCTCAAAGAAATTATGCTACTACTGAAAAAGAATTCTTAGCAGTCGTATTTGCTTGTGATAAGTTCAGACCTTATATTGTCGATTCTAAAGTAACTATTCACACTGATCATGCTGCTATTAAATACCTTATGGAAAAGAAAGATGCTAAACCTAGACTTATTAGATGGGTTCTCTTGCTACAAGAATTTGATTTGCATATTGTTGATAGAAAGGGAGCTGAGAACCCCGTTGCAGACAACTTGTCTAGGTTAGAAAATATTCTTGATGACCCACTACCTATTGATGATAGCTTTCCTGATGAGCAATTAAATGTCATAAATCCTTCTTGTACTGCTCCATGGTATGTTGATTATGCTAATTATATTGTTGCTAAATTTATACCACCTAGTTTCACATACCAGCAAAAGAAAAAGTTCTTCTATGATTTGAGACATTACTTTTGGGATGACCCACATCTTTATAAAGAAGGAGTAGATGGTGTTATTAGACGTTGTGTACCTGAGCATGAATAGGAACAGATCCTACGCAAGTGTCACTCTGAGGCTTATGGAGGACACCACGCCGGAGATAGAACTGCACATAAGGTATTGCAATCTGGTTTTTATTGGCCTACTCTCTTCAAGGATGCCCGTAAGTTTGTCTTATCTTGTGATGAATGTCAAAGAATTGGTAATATTAGTAGACGTCAAGAAATGCCTATGAACTATTCACTTGTTATTGAACCATTTGATGTTTGGGGCTTTGATTATATGGAACCTTTTCCTACCTCTAATGGATATACACATATTTTAGTTGATGTTGATTACGTTACTAAGTGGGTAGAAGCTATTCCAACTAGTAGTGCTGATCATAACACTTCTATTAAAATGCTCAAAGAAGTTATTTTTCCGAGGTTCGGAGTCCCTAGATATTTAATGACTGATGGTGGTTCACACTTTATTCATGGTGCTTTTCGTAAAATGCTTGCTAAATATGATGTTAATCATAGAATTGCATCTCCTTATCACCCACAGTCTAGTGGTCAAGTAGAATTGAGTAATAGAGAGCTCAAATTAATTCTGCAAAAGACTGTTAATAGATCTAGAAAGAATTGGTCCAAGAAACTCGATGATGCATTATGGGCCTATAGAACTGCATATAAAAATCCTATGGGTATGTCTCCGTATAAAATGGTTTTTGGAAAAGCATGTCACTTACCTCTCGAGCTAAAACATAAGGCATATTGGGCTATTAAAGAGCCCAATTATGATTTCAAACTTGCCGGTGAAAAGAGGTTATTTGACATTAGCTCACTTGATGAATGGAGAACCCAAGCTTATGAGAATGCCAAATTGTTTAAAGAAAAAGTCAAAAGATGGCATGACAAAAGGATACAAAAGTGTGAGTTTAATGTAGGTGACTATGTATTGCTATACAACTCTCATTTAAGATTTTTTTGCAGGAAAACTTCTCTCTAAATGGGAAGGCCCTTACGTTATCGAGGTGGTCTATCATTCCGGTGCCATAAAAATCAACAACTTCGAAGGCACAAATCCGAAGGTGGTAAACGGTCAAAGAATCAAACACTATATCTCAGGTAATCCTATAAATGTTGAAACCAATGTTATTGAAACCGTAAACCCGGAGGAATACATAAGGGACACTTTCCGGAATGTTTCAGACTCCGAAAAGGAATAGGTATGTGGTACGGTAAGTAAACCGACTCCAAAACAGTTTTTATGGCAATATTTCTCCGTTTTGGAATATTTAGAAAAATAGAAAAATAAGAAGCAGTCCGGGAAGGACACGAGGCCTCCACGAGGGTGGAGGGCGCGCCCTACCCTACTGGGCGCGCCCCCTACCTCGTGGGCACCTCGTGTGCTCTCCGGACTCCGTTTTCTTGCACGATACATATTTTGGTCGGTAAAAAATTTATTATATAATCTCCCGAAGGTTTTGATTCCTGTATCACACAAATATTCTCCGTTCTTGTTTCGAGCTGTTGCGGCTGCAGATTAGAGCGAGATGTCTTCTCAAGAGTTAGTTGGGGAGAGTCGGGTGTCTCATCCGGCATCGGAACCAAGGACAAACAACGATGCTGACCACTTTGGGCCAGCAACGGAGGAAGAGATGGAGGCTGATTTGATGAGGATAGATGCCACGGAGGATCAAGAAGTCACTTCTCGCTTCCGAGCTGGGTTCACGATGGGAGAACTACAGAGCTCAGCCATTCCAAACTCAGTTATCCCTTCCAATGTTAGATTTCTTTCTTATGAAAATATGAAGAAGAGTGTCACTTGTTCTCCCGCAGCTATGCAACACCCTTCGATGTAAGGAGCTTTAGCCGTTACAGGAAAGCTTCGTAAGGAAGTAATGGACCTCAAGCAGCAAGTCAATAAGCTTGAGGAGGAGAATCATATCCTGAGGGGCATCATCGCCAAGAATATCGCACCATCACATCCGAAGAAGGAGATATAATCATATGGGTATGGGCACTCCCCTTGGCAACTGCCAAGCTTGGGGGAGGTGCCCTGGTATCGTATCACCACCACATCTCCTATCTTTACCGGGTTTTTTCTTAGTTCGATCCTATTAGTAGTATCTTGATCTAGTAGAATAAAAGTTTTAGTATGATCTAGTTTTGAGTTTTGCTTCATGATCTCTCTATGTAATCAAGTCTATGAGCTATATATAATAAAGATTAGTGTTGAGTCAAGGGCTTGATTATTTTGCTATGATCTTTAGTAATTAAAATAAAATAGAAAAGAATAAAAAGAAACAAAGAGATCATATTGATCTTATTGAGAGTAATGACTTCACATAGAAAGAGTATGATGATTAAAGTTGTTGAGAGTTGACAAACATAGCTTTGGTCATCGTTGCAATTAATAGGAAGTAATGAGGAAAGAGAGGTTTCACATATAATATACTATCTTGGACATCTTTTATGATTGGGAGCACTCATTAAAATATGACATACTAAAGAGTTGATGATGGACAAGGAAGACAACGTAATGGGTTATGTTTTCTTATATCTGAGATAAAGTATATTGTTATGGATCATCCAACATGTTGAGCTTGCCTTTCCCCCTCATGCTAGCCAAATTCTTTGCACCAAGTAGAGACACTACTTGTGCTTCCAAAACCCTTAAACCAGTTTTGCCATGAGAGTCCACCATACCTACCTATGGATTGAGTAAGATCCTTCAAGTAAGTTGTCATTGGTGCAGGCAATAAAAATTGCTTTCTAAATATGTATGATTGATTGGTGTGGAGGAAATAAGCTTTATACGATCTTGTGATGTGGAAGAAATAAAAGCGACGGGCTGCATAATAAAGGTTTATATCACAAGTGGCAATATAAAGTGACGTTCTTTGCATTAAGATTTTGTGCATCCAACCCTGAAAGCGCATGTCAACATCTGCTTCCCTCTGCGAAGGGCCTATCTTTTACTATTATCTTCTACCTTATGCAAGAGTCATGGTGATCTTCACCTTTCCTTTTTATATTTTATCCTTTGGCAAGCACATGATATTGGAAAGATCCTGATACATATATCTAATTGGATGTGGGTTAGCATGGGTTATTATTGTTGACATTACCCCTGAGGTAAAAGGTTGGGAGGCGAAACTATAAGCCCCTATCTTTCTCTGTGTCCGGTTGAAACTCCGTAACCACAAGTATTGCGTGAGTGTTAGCAATTATGAAAGACTAAATGATAGTTGAGTATGTGGACTTGCTAGAAAGCTCTGACATAGACTCTTTCTGATGTTATGATAAATTGCAGTTGCTTCAATGACTGAGATTATAGTTTGTTGGTTCTCAATAAAGTTTCTGATTCATACTTTGCATTGTGAATAGATTATTACTTGAGCATAAGAAATCATATGAAAATATCCATATATGTTGCTGTTATGAGAATAATCATGATGCCCTCATGTCCGTATTTTATTTTATCGACACCTCTACCTCTAAACATGTGGACATATTTATCGTTATCGGCTTTCGCTTGAGGACAAGCGAGGTCTAAGCTTGGGGGAGTTGATACGTCCATTTTGCATCATGCTTTTATATCGATATTTATTGCATTATGGGCTGTTATTACACATTATGTCACAATACTTATGCCTATTCTCTCTTATTTTACAAGGTTTGCATAAGGAGGGAGAATGCCGGCAGCTAGAATTCTGGGTTGGAAAAGAAGCAAATATTAGAGACCTATTCTGCACAACTCCAAAAGTCCTGAAACTCCACGAAAGTTATTTTTGGAAATAATAAAAAATATTGAGTGAAACAAGTACGTCAGGGGGTGCCACCTGGCCACGAGGGTGGGGGGTGCGCCCTACCCCCCAGGGCGCGCCCCCTGCCTCGTGGGCCCCCTGTTGGCCCTCCGGTGGCCATCTTCTGCTATATGAAGTCTTTCGTCAGAAGAAAAATCATAAGCAACCTTTCGGGACGAGACTCCGCCGCCACGAGGCGAAACCTTGGCGGAACCAATCTAGGGCTTCGGCAGTGCTGTTCTGCCGGGGACACTTCCCTCCGGGAGGGGGAAATCATCGCCTTCGTCATCACCAACGCTCCTCTCATCGGGAGAGGGCAATCTCCATCAACATCTTCATCAGCACCATCTCCTCTCAAAACCCTAGTTCATCTCTTGTATCCAATTCTTGTCTCTAAGTCCGGGATTGGTACCTATAGGTTGCTAGTAGTGTTGATTACTCCTTGTAGTTGATACTAGTTGGTTTATTTGGTGGAAGATCATATGTTCAGATCCTTTATGCATATTAATACCCCTCTGATTATGAACATGAATATGCTTTGTGAGTAGTTATGTTTGTTCCTGAGGACATGGGAGAAGTCTTGCTATTAGTAGTCATGTGAATTTGGTATTCGTTCGATATTTTGATGAGATGTATGTTGTCTATCCTCTAGTGGTGTTATGTGAACGTCGACTACATAACACTTCACCATTATTTGGGCCTAGAGGAAGGCATTGGGAAGTAATAAGTAGATGATGGGTTGCTAAAGTGACAGAAGCTTAAACCTGATAGGTGGGAACCCAATGAACGAGTTCACGCCCGAGGGTGGCCCGATCTTCACGTCGTAGGATCGAATCGGGAGGGATAACTAGCTGCAAGCAGCCAGGATAACTAGCTTTATACCTGCCAAGGTTGGACGCAACCCGTACATTGGGGATGGCTGACCGAAGCTACAAGAACTCCAACCCGCTGTCCGAACAATCGCAGAACCACAAACCGGGACTAATCCACACAAAACGGCCGGAACCGTAGAGCACGAACTAGGGGGAACCAGAGGCTCCTTCTCGCGAATCCGAATGAACTCACAAGAGCAAAGGTAGCAAGATCTCTCGGATCTCTTTAGCAGTCTTGCTGCATAAGCTTGTAGCTGAATGGTTTGACAAAAGGTTCTCTAGAGGAAGGGGCAGATGGGGTTTTATAGCAGGGACAACCCCCTTAGCTAGGTGTGAAAATGGTTTCAAAAGTAAGCAGGTTTGCATGGCTTTCTTGGATGAATAAGCAGTCAACTTTGGGAGTTGTTGCAGAGCTCCTCGGAAATTCGCGAAGTCTTGACAGCCTGGACACCTTCCACGAGAATGACTAGAACTTTTGACTCACAACTCCAAATGATGTGAGGTTTTTTACATTAGACAGATAATTTGATTTAGCTTCTGTGATGTACCCCTATGGCCCCGTCTCTCCACCATATGGGTGTGCCACGACGAAACATTAGAGGTAAAAACTGACAGCATCAACTTCACTAGAAACATGTTTTCTTCAAACTCGTTCCTCTAGACCGGTTGCTTCAAGAGCTCATAGGTTGTTGGATTTCTTCCATGTGATACCTAAGTTCAACCAACAACAATGGAGATGAAAGTGCAGCCAAGTATTCAAGATTATAGTATGAACTTAAGTTAGCGTTCACCTGGCCATATGTTTGCTTGATTCGGCTTAGTAATTCTTTCCAACTAAATTGTGCACTTTTCTGAAATGTCATGTATGATGTACCCATGTGCTCATCATCCTCCCTCCCTTGATGAAGAGTCGTCCTCGACTCTCTTTCATCTGCAAATGATAAGTAGAAGGGAAGTAGATAATATCCATGCAAAGAAATGATGCAATCCTCATTTGTAGCTTTCACCTTTGAATTGTGTTGCATCTGATCATGTATTTGTCCAGGGATGATTGGTGTTGTTTCAATGACCGAGATGCCCTCATGATTCCCCCTCTCTTGAAAAGGAGTCGTCCTCGACTCTACCTGGTCATCACACAAAAGAAAGTAGGGCAATACCAAATCATAATGCAAAGGTTTCATGATATAGAGAATTTTAGTTTTCAACATTGCTATCTTATGGACGATGACAACATGATGTTTTGTTCGACTTAGGAGTTCCTTCCAACTAACATTTCCATGGAGTACAAATTTATAACCAACCATGAGCATGTACATATCATCCTCCCTCTCTTGGAGAAAATTCGTCCTCGACTTCACTCTGTCTACAAAATTATAGCACGAGGACACTAGAAAATAACTAGGGAAAGAAAAGGTTGAACATTTTTGCGTGGATCTCAAGTTTCCCAAATCCTTTGTTTCTTCATCATGGTTGAACAAATTATACTGATGGATGGATGGTGTGCTAAAGGATGTACCCAAGAATTTTTCTCTGATTTCATCGCGCCAATGCTTCAAAAGTTCATAAGTGCATACCTCTGGGTGCATCAAAATGGATGATCTTTTCTCTTTTACCTTGATGAGTACTTCAATGCCTTTGTGAAAATCAATCTTCACATATGTTCTTTGTGTAGTGGTACTCCACGCCCTCCATATTTGTTCTTGGATCTCAATCTCCCATCGTTGCAAGAGAGCCGATAGGTATGCCTGTTGCACCTGCACATATTGCAAAGAAAAAGAATTTTGTGAATCGTTAGTAATTGAATACTCCTCTCTCTTTTCATTTGGTGGATCACTCATCTCTTTCATATTATGGGGAAACACCTCAAGCTCACTGTAACACCCCGCATGTAACTTGCCATATTTGTAACTCCGACTCTTGCCATTTCCGGCTATGTGATATGTTTTTCCCTCCGTTGTTGGGTTTTGTCTTTCGTTTTGTATTTTGTCATGTCATGCATTTTCATATCATGTCATCATGTGCATTGCATTCGCATACGTGTTCGTCTCATGCATCCGAGCTTTTTCCCCGTTGTCCGTTTTCCAATCCGGCGCTCCTATCTCCTCCGGTGCACCTCTCTAGTTTTCTTTCGTGTGCGTGTGTCAAAATTTCTCGGAATGGACCGAGGCTTGTCTAGTGGTCTTAATATACCACCCGGAGACTACCGGTCAAGTTTCGTTCCATTCGGAGGTCGTTTGGTACTCCAACGGTTAACCGGGCATCCGCAAAGTCCATTTGAGTATCCAGCAAAAAAACCCCTGCAAAACCAGCCCAAAGCCCACCAAACTCTCTTCCATGCTCTAGGGCGTTCGATCACGATCGTGTGGGCGAAAACCGCACCTCATTTGGAGTCTCCTAGCTCCCTCTACCTATAAATAAGTGAGCATCCCAAAAACGGAATCGCAGTCTAACCCTAGCAAAAATCCCTCGCGCCGCCGGACAACGTCCGCCCCCGCCGGACACGTCCGTCCGCGCCGGCGGACGAATCGCGGCGCGCCACGTCGCTCCGCCGCCGCCCGGACCCCGCCGGCCCGCCGGGCCCGCGCGCCGGCCCTCCGGCCCGTCTTCTCCCGCCGCCGCTGCCTCGGGCCCCGACCCACGCCGCCGCCTGCTCGCCGGCCGCCGCCGCCGCCCGGCGTTCCCCGCGGGTCGCCGCGCCGCCGCCCGCTCCGGCCACCGGCCGCCGCCGCCGCCGCTCCTCTTCCCCCCCCCCCCCGGCGCCTTCCTCTTCCTCCGGCCGGTCGGCCCTCGTCTCTTCGGTCGCCGGCCCGAGCTCCTGTAGCTTCCTTCGATCGGATCTGGTATGGATGCCCCCGTTGACTTTCTCTCGAACCCCCCAAATTTCTTCCAAGTCCCAGTATTTCATCAGCATGTGCTCCTGTTCGAGGTGTCGTAACTTTGTGCATGTAGCTCTAATTCGCGCGTATAATATGTCAAATTGTTTGTCTCGTGATGCTCTTCATTTTGTTCAATTGCACCATTTTCATTAGAGGTCATCTTGATGCCCAAATCTTCGTTGGAAGAGAGCTAGTTGCTGTTATTCTCTGGTTCTTGACAGAACTTGGAGATTTGTCATTTTTGTATCATTTATTCTGTGCATCTTTTGAGCATGAGCTCTACATGTGTTTTGAAGTATGCCATGCCATATTTCCATTGGTATAGCCCATGTCTTTTTGTGATCTCTATGGTGACTAGCACAAGCATGCAAAGTAGGTCCCGTAATAATTCTGTTTTCAGGGACTTAGTGATTTCTCCAAGTCTCTGTCTGCTGTAATTTTGTTGCCATGTAAACTTGATGCTACAGAGAGATCCATGCATATTTTTGTGATGTTCATTAAGGATGTTTTGTATCTATAGTTGTAATTGATCCATTCCTGCAATTGTTTGCAATTTTAGAGTAAGATAGCATGACTCAATCTTGCTCTACTTTTGCTATAAAATATTTCTGGCAGATTCTTAACATGATATGCATTTTTGCCAAGCTTATTTTAGTTGATCCACACATGCTATGCAATTGTTCTTGCCATGGATAGCTTCATAAACATGCCATCTTGCTTTAGGTATGCTTGGTTTGTCATGCATTTCTCTGTAGTGAGTGCATCAAGCTCACAAAGAGGCCTACATATTAATATTTCTGCCATGCTCTGTTTTCTGCCAAGTCTGAAACCTGATAACGAAACTTGCTATGTTTACATGCTTGCCATCATATCTTCTGGTCCTTTTTGGCTTATGGTCGGTAAGGGACTTTTGTCATGTGCATTTAGTAGAACACTACCATGCCTTGTTTTACTATGTTAAGTTCCTGTAGCATGTTGATATCATGCTCTGAACATTGCTACCTGATGCTGATTTCTGTCATGTCCAGTTTTTCACTAAGTCTGTGAACCTGTAATCTTTTGCACTTTTGCCATGCTTGTTTGAGCTTGATATGTTGTGAACTAGCTGTAGCTCAGTGTTCTTCTTTTGTCAAGCATCTCCTGTAGGTTACTGCCATGTGCTTTGTTGCTATGTTGGGGTTCTGTAGCATTATTACTTGTTGTATTTTAAGTGCTATATTGCTGTTTATCGCAGATTAGTGTCATTCTTGTTTTGCTTGCCATTTGCAAACCGTGCATCCGATTCCGGTGATCTTTATATCGATTTCGACCGAAATCATCTCATCTTTCCAGTGGCATGCTTGGTTTGCCAAGTTACTGCCATGTTCATCATTTTCCTTCCGGAGCACGCATATGCATCGCATATCACATCTTGCATATCATACATGTTTTGCATCATATTGCTTGCGCATTTCTCGTTGTTGATTGTGGTTCCGTTTGTTTGTGTTCTTGTCTTGGGTAGAGCCGGGAGACGAGTTCGTGAACGAGGAACCTATCGAGTACGCTTACGAGGATCAAGCTTTCGACAACTCTGAGAACCTTGCAGGCAAGATGACCACCCCTCGAAATCACTTCTATCTTTGCTATGCTAGTTGTTCGCTCTTTTGCCATGCTCGCTACCTATCACTTGCTATATCATGTCTCCTATTTTAGCCATGTCAGCCCTAACCATCCTTTCCTAGCAAACCGTTGTTTGGCTATGTTCCGCTTTTGCTCAGCCCCTCTTATAGCGTTGCTAGTTGCAGGTGAAGTTGAAGTTTGTTCCATGTCGGAACATGGATATGTTGGGATATCACAATATCTCCTATTTAATTAATGCATCTATATATTTTGGTAAAGGGTGGAAGGCTCGGCCTTATGCCTGGTGTTTTGATCCACTCTTGCCGCCCTAGTACTGTTATACCGGGATTATGTTCCTTGAGTTTGCGTTCCTTACACGGTCGGGTGATTTATGGGACCCCCTTGACAGTTCGCCTTGAATAAAACTCCTCCAGCAAGGCCCAACCTTGGTTTTACCATTTGCTACGTAAGCCTTTTCCCCCGGGTTTTCGCGAGCCTGAGGGTCATCTTATTTTAACCCCCCCGGGCCAGTGCTCCTTCGAGTGTTGGTCCGAACTGAGCAGACTGCGGGGCCCCCTCCTGGAAACTCGAGGTCTGGTTTTACTCGTAGGATGTCTCATCCGGTGTGCCCTGAGAACGAGATATGTGCAGCTCCTATTGGGATTTGTCGGCACATTCGGGCGGCTTTGCTGGTCTTGTTTTACCATTGTCGAGATGTCTTGTAAACCGGGATTCCGAGACTGATCGGGTCTTTCCGGGAGAAGGTTTATCCTTCGTTGACCGTGAGAGCTTATGATGGGCTAAGTTGGAACACCCCTGCAGGGTATTATCTTTCGAAAGCCGTGCCCGCGGTTATGAGGCAGATGGGAATTTGTTAATGTCCGGTTGTAGATAACTTGTCACTTGACCCAATTAAAATACATCAACCGCGTGTGTAGCCGTGATGGTCTCTTCTCGGCGGAGTCCGGGAAGTGAACACGGTCTGTGTTATGAATGACGTAAGTAGGTGATTAGGACCTCTTCTTGGTCATTGCTAGATGACGTCCGTTCCATTGCTTCTCTTCTCGCTCTCATTCGCGCAAGTTAGCCACCATATATGCTTTTGCCGCTGCAGCTCCACCTCTTTGAACCACCTTTTCCTACAAGCTTAAATAGTCTTGATCTCGCGGGTGTGAGATTGCTGAGTCCCCGTGACTCACAGTTACTTCTAAACAGTTGCAGGTGCCGACGATGCCAGTGCAGACGATGGCGTCGATCTCAAGTGGGAGTTCGACGAGGAACGGGGTCGTTACTATGTGTCTTTTCCTGATGATCAGTAGTGGAGCCCAGTTGGGACGATCGGGGATCTAGCATTTGGGGTTGTCTTATTTTCATCTGGATTGTGACCATAGCCGGTCTATATGATTGTATTTTGGATGATGTATGATGATATTTATGTATTGTGTGAAGTGGCGATTGTAAGCCAACTCTTTATCCCATTCTTGTTCATTACATGGGATTGTGTGAAGATGACCCTTCTTGCGACAAAACCACTATGCGGTTATGCCTCTAAGTCGTGCCTCGACACGTGGGAGATATAGCCGCATCATGGGCGTTACACTCACGTTTAGTGGACTCACATAACTCACTTATCCTCTCACTCTTATTGTGTGGTATATTGGGTTGTGGATCACTTATCTCTCTAATGAGGTGTGGAATGATCTCAATTTCACATTTTGTGGACTCACTCATCTCACTTTCCTTAGCACTCTCAATATATGGAATTGTGGAAAGTGGACACTCTTCCTCACATTTGGTGGAGTCACTCAACTCATTTTTCTTTTCACTCTCATGATGAACAATCTGATCCTCACATTTTGTGGACTCACTCATCTCACTTTCCCTAGCACTCTCAATATATGGAATTGTGGAAAGTGGACACTCTTCCTTACTTTTGGTGGAGTCACTCAGCTTGCTTTTATTATCACTCTCAAGTTGTGGGATTTTGGATTGTGGAATCTCTTCCTCACATGGAATTTTTGGCACATGTTTCCTGGATGCTGGGACAGTGTTGGTGGTTGAGATGCCAACATTAGGACTGAGCTTCTTAGGTGAACATGGGCTATGAATCACCGGAGCCGCTCCATCAACCACGGCCATGCTTTGCAGTGGGTTGTTGTTGTGCCGATGGGTGCCACAACTTCTTCCTCGAGCATGACATCCTTGTTGCACTTCAGGTGCAACACTGTCATGCCCACGAGAAGAAACACCATGCTCTCAAGCACGTCCTCCTTTCTGTACTTCTTGAGTAGTAGTGACATGCCCACGAGCAGCAACATCATGCCCTCGAGCATGTCTTCTTTGCTGCACTTCATGAGCAACAGGGTATTGTCGATGTCGAACCCCGTCACCACTTGCTCGAAGGCGCTCGTCAAGCCTCCTTCGATATTCTTGAACAATGTTCCATAATTCCAGAAACTCAGCACGTGTGACCGGGGCATCCTTTTCCCCTTGATTTTTTCCATGAACACTCGATGCGAATCCTGCCATGTTAGTGGGGCTAAAAAGTGGAATAGGATATTTTCTGTGGAATCACACAACCTCACCTCTTACTCACCAAAGATCTTATCGGTTCACATCAGATTGTGCTTCTCCCGTATGTGTTAAAGCGATTGAAAGACAGGGATCAAAGAACTAGCTTCGGTTTTTGGTGGAGCTTGGTGGGGTAAACAAAAAGGGGCTTGTGCCAAAATCAAGTTGATGCAAACCAAGAAAAATATGTGGATGGATCTGCTGCACCTTTGCACCAAGATTGATAAACACAACACACAAGCTTCTGAAATTTTTCTATCAAGCTGAAACTTTTGGATCTTACACAACACTTTCTTTTTCTCTCTTGACTTTTTTTGCCACTCTTTTTTTCTCTTTGATTCTTTTTTCCACTCTTTTTTTCCTCTCTTTTTCCAAAGCACAACAACCAAATCTGAAAGCAATTACGAAGATGAACTTGGTGCAGATCTAAAAGATGAAGAACATGCAAGGTATGCAACAACAAGATCTCAGCACCAACAAGGCTTGGATTTATTTTTGGTGGGGCTTTGGACTTTTAGGACAGAAAATATAGCATGAAAAACACTCGATCTAAAGGGATGATAGCAAGATAAAGTTGGATAACAGATCCTACCGTGTCAACAAAGGCTCTGATGCCAGATGATAGGTGGGAACCCGATGAATGAGTTCACGCCCGAGGGTGGCCCGATCTTCATGTCGTAGGATCGAATCGGGAGGGATAACTAGCTGCAAGCAGCCGGGATAACTAGCTTTATACCTGCCAAGGTTGGATGCAACACGTACGTTGGGGATGGTTGACCGAAGCTACAAGAACTCCAACCCGCTGTCTGAACAATCGCAAAACCACAAACCGGGACTAATCCACACAAAACGGCCGGAACCGTAGAGCATGAACTAGGGGGAACCAGAGGCTCCTTCTCGCGAATCCGAATGAACTCACAAGAGCAAAGGTAGCAAGATCTCTCAGATCTCTCTAGCAGTCTTGCTGCATAAGCTTGTAGCTGAATGGTTTGACAAAAGGTTCTCTAGAGGATGGGGGAGATGGGGTTTTATAGCAGGGACAACCCCCCTTAGCTAGGTGTGAAAATGGTTTCAAAAGTAAGCAGGTTTGCATGGCTTTCTTGGATGAATAAACAGTCAACTTTGGGAGTTATTGCAGAGCTCCTCGGAAATTCGTGAAGTCTTGACAGCCTGGACACCTTCCACAAGAATGACTAGAATGTTGACTCACAACTCCAAATGATGTGAGGTTTTTTTCATTGGAAAGCTAATTTGATTTAGCTTCTGTTGATGTACCCCTATGGCCCCGTCTCTCCACCATATGGGTGTGCCACCACGAAACATCAGAGGTAAAAACTGACAGCATCAACTTCACTAGAAACTTGTTTTCTTCAAACTCGTTCCTCCAGATTGGTTGCTTCAAGAGCTCATAGGTTGTTGGATTTCTTCCATTTGATACCTAAGTTCAACCAACAACAATGGAGATGATAGTGCAGCCATGTATTCAAGATTATAGTATGAACTTAAGTTAGCGTTCACCTGGCCATATGTTTGCTAGATTCGGCTTAGTAATTATTTCCAACTAAATTGTGCACTTTTCTGAGATGTCATGTATGATGTACCCATGTGCTCATCAAAACCCTAGTTTATGCATTGCTTCGTAAGGGGCTGATTTGGATCCATATGTTTCATGCTATGGTTAGGTTTACCTTAATACTTTTGTTGTAGTTGCGGATGCTTGCAATAGAGGTTAATCATAAGTGGGATGCTTGTTCAAGTAAGAACAGCACCCAAGCACCGGTCCACCCACATATCAAATTATTAAAGTACCGAACGCGAATCATATGAACGTGATGAAAACTAGCTTGACGATAATTCTCATGTGTCCTCGGGAGCGCTTTTCTCTATATAAGAGTTTGTCCAGGCTTGTCCTTTGCTACAAAAAGGATTGGCCACCTTGCTGCACTGTATTTTCTTTTGTTACTTGTTGCTCGTTACAAATTATCCTATCACAAAACTATCTGTTACCTATTATTTCAGTGCTTGCAGAGAATACCTTGCTGAAAACCGCTTATCATTTCCTTCTGCTCCTCGTTGGGTTCGACACTCTTACTTATCGAAAGGACTATGATAGATCCCCTATACTTGTGGGTCATCACCTACCTGGTACGATGAACTGCTTACTAGATACTGGTGCTAACCCAAATGTTCCTGCCAGACTGAGTTAATGAGTCTTATATTGTTTTCTCCTCTGCCTTTGTGATCCTATTTTCATGCAGTACAAAGATAAAAGTAGTTTTATGTCTTTGTTTCAGGGATACTGGAAGAGGGGATCTTGATTGTTGAGGTCATTAAAGTAAACTTCACTATTTAGATTGATAAAGTTGGAATCTGATCTTACTTCCTGCGTTATAGTTTTCATTTCCACTAGATGATTTCACTTTCATTACCAGTGTTGATTATTGTTTAGCATGGCCTGGGATATTTCATGTTCATGTATCAAAGACTTTCATTACCAGCGTTGATGTTTTATTTAGCATTGTCGCTAATTCATATATTTCCTTAAAATCTAAAAGGAAATAGTATTATCATCGAAAATCTCACACCCAGAATCTGAATGTTGTGACTATTAAAGAAATAAGACTTGCTATTTTATAACTTAGCAGGTGCCAACTTGTCTGCGAGCTACCATGTGAGCTACCAATTGAGCATCGGATAGAGATGGAAGTATTGTGCTCTTGTTTCTGACTGGGTTAGCGCTAATGCATGATTGAATTGCTGATGGTGCATGTATGTACGTGTAGCTGACTGAGCATGACACATTGCTTCTTAAAGTTTAGTGCTATGGCTTGGGGAAGTACCTATGCTAATTTGCTGTCAGTTTGATTTGTATTTTGTTTTATTATAGCTTGAATTAAACAATGATAGTGAGCGCTGTAAACAATTTACTTTAGATATAGTTGTTTTTAAGATCCAGTTTTGCCTGATACCGGCTAGCACACCGACCATTTGGATACATCAAGCGTTGGATTGAGAAATATATACCGTGTCTATCAGTTTTCTATTGTTCATATTTTATATTACAAATATTAGCACGTCTTCCAAGTATCTACAAATAAGGTGCATAACCAACCCATTGAAAATGATTAAACTTTCATTATGGACTCAAGTTTGGAAAGAAAACAAAAAAATTGCTGATAAACAACTCCATGTTTTTACATAAATTCCTAGCACTTCATACTATAGTAAAAAAAGGACGGGTGCAGCAACGCGCGCCAGCAATGATCTAGTATGCACTTATGATTGGAACTCTAGCAAACATCCGTAACTACTAAAGATCATTAAGTTAAAACCCAACCATAGCATTAAAGTATCAAGTCCTCTTTTTTCCCATACGCCATAACTCACTTATCCGTGTTTCTGTTTTTATCACTCACGCAACGCAGACAATAAGCAAACAATGAACGTATTGCGAACCCTACAGCGGGGTTCCCTCACGCTTGCGCGACACGAAGAGCACCATAGGACAGAACCAATAATAAAACATGCAACTCAAACCAATCACGATCACCAATCAACCCATAGGACAAAATATATCTACTCAAACATCTTAGGATAGCCATACATCATTGGGAAATAATATATAGTGTTGAGCACCATGTTTAAGTAGAGATTACAGCGAGGAGAAGAGGTGTTACACCGCTGCATAGAGGGGGAGAGAGTTGGTGATGACGGCGACGAAGTTGTTGGTGTAGATCGCCGTCACGATGATGGCCCCGGCGTTGTTCCGGCGCCACCGGGAGAGAGGGGGAGAGAGCCCCCCTCCTTCTTCTTCTTCCTTGACCTTCCCCCTAGATGGGAGAAGTGTTTCCCCTCTGGTACATGGCCTCCATGGAGGCGGAGGGGCGGGAGCCCCTCCGAGATTGGATCTCTCTCTCTGTTTCCTTCTGTTTCTGCATTCCCAGATTCTGGCCTTTCACCTAAATTCCCAAAGATCCGTAACTCCGATTGGGCTGAAATTTTAACACGATTTTTATTTGGATATTAGCTTTATTGCGGCAGAAGAAGGGCACCAACCGCCTTACGGGGTGGCCCCAAGGGTCCAGGGCGCGCCCCCTGCCTTGTGGCCCCCTCGAGCATCGTCTCGCGTTGATTCTTTTTTTTCCAAAAATCACATATATTCCAAAAAAAATCTCCGTAAGTTTTTATCGCGTTTGGACTCCGTTTGATATGGATTTTCTGTGAAAAAAACATGCAACAAACAAAAACTGGCACTGGGCACTGGATCAATACGTTTGTCCCAACAAATAGTATAAAAAGTTGCCAAAAGTATATGAAAGTTGTAGAATATTGGCATGAAACAATCAAAATTTATAGATACGACGGAGACGTATCAGGAGGCCCAAGTATTGCAATGGGAACAAAGTGAAGGAAATATGCCCTAGAGGCAATAATAAAGTTATTATTTATTTCCTTATATCATGATAAATGTTTATTATTCATGCTAGAATTGTATTAACCGGAAACATAATACATGTGTGAATACATAGACAAACAGAGTGTCACTAGTATGCCTCTACTTGACTAGCTCGTTAATCAAAGATGGTTGTGTTTCCTAGCCATAGACATGAGTTGTCATTTGATTAACGAGATCACATCATTAGGAGAATGATGTGATTGACTTGACCCATTCCGTTAGCTTAGCACTCGATCGTTTAGTATGTTGTTATTGCTTTCTTCATGACTTATACATGTTCCTATGACTATGAGATTATGCAACTCCCGTTTACCGGAGGAACACTTTGTGTGCTACCAAACGTCACAACGTAACTGGGTGATTATAAAGGTGCTCTACAGGTGTCTCCAAAGGTACTTGTTGGGTTGGCGTATTTCGAGATTAGGATTTGTCACTCCGATTGTCGAAGAGGTATCTCTAGGCCCACTCAGTAATATACATCACTATAAGCCTTGCAAGCATTGTGACTAATGAGTTAGTTGCGAGATGATGTATTACGGAACGAGTAAAGAGACTTGCCGGTAACGAGATTGAACTAGGTATCGAGATATCGACGATCGAATCTCAGGCAAGTAACATACCGATGACAAAGGGAACAACGTATGTTGTTATGTGGTCTGACCGATAAAGATCTTCGTAGAATATGTGGGAACCAATATGAGCATCCAGGTTCCGCTATTGGTTATTGACCGGAGAGGTGTCTCGGTCATGTCTACGTAGTTCTCGAACCCGTAGGGTCCGCACGCTTAACGTTACGATGACAGTTATATTATGAGTTTATATGTTTTGATGTACCGAAGGTTGTTCGGAGTCCTGGATGTGATCACGGACATGACGAGGAGTCTCAAAATGGTCGAGACATAAAGATTGATATATTGGAAGCCTATGTTTGGACATCGGAAGTGTTCCGGGTGAAATCGGGATTTTTCCGGAGTACCGGGAGGTTACCGGAACCCCCCGGTAACTTAATGGGCCTTAGTGGGCCTAGGTGGAAGAGAGGAGAGGAGGCCAGGGCAGGGCCGCACGCCCCTCCCCCCCCCCAATCTGAATAGGACAAGGAGAGGGGGGCGGTGCCCCCCCCCCTTTCCTTCCTCCCCTCCACCTCTTCCCCCTCTCTCTCCTAATCCAACATGGAAAAGGGGGGAGTCCTACTCCCGGTAGGAGTAGGACTCCTCCTGGCGCGCCTCTCCCCTTGGCCGGCCGAACCCCCCCTTGCTCCTTTATATACGGGGGCAGGGGGCACCTCTAGACACACAATTTGATCATTGATCTCTTAGCCGTGTGCGGTGCCCCCTCCACCATATTACACCTCGATAATATCGTAGCGGTGCTTAGGCGAAGCCCTGCGTCGGTAGAACATCATCATTGTCACCACACCGTCGTGCTGATGAAACTCTCCCTCAACACTCGGCTGGATCGGAGTTCGAGGGACGTCATCGAGCTGAACGTGTGCTGAACTCGGAGGTGTCGTGCGTTCGATACTTGATCGGTCGGATCGTGAAGACGTATGACTACATCAACCGCGTTGTGTTAACGCTTCCGCTTTCGGTCTACGAGGGTACGTGGACAACACTCTCCCCTCTCGTTGCTATGCATCACCATGATCTTGCGTGTGCGTAGGAAATTTTTTGAAATTACTACGTTCCCCAACAGTGGCATCCGAGCCAGGTTTTATGCGTTGATGTTATATGCACGAGTAGAACACAAGTGAGTTGTGGGCGATATAAGTCATACTCCTTACCAGCATGTCATATTTTGGTTCAGCGGTATTGTGAGATGAAGCGGCCCGGACCAACATTACGCGTACGCTTATGCGAGACTGGTTTCACCATTGCGAGCACTCGTTGCTTAAAGGTGACTGGCGGGTGTCTGTCTCTCTCACTTTAGTTGAACCGAGTGTGGCTACGCCCGGTCCTTGCGAAGGTTAAAACAGCACCAACTTGACAAACTATCATTGTGGTTTTGATGCGTAGGTAAGAACGGTTCTTGCTAAGCCCGTAGCAGCCACGTAAAACTTGCAACAACAAAGTAGAGGATGTCTAACTTGTTTTTGCAGGGCATGTTATGATGTGATATGGTCAAGACATGATGCTATATTTTATTGTATGAGATGATCATGTTTTGTAATCGAGTTATCGGCAACTGGCAGGAGCCATATGGTTGTCGCTTTATTGTATGCAATGCAATCGCCATGTAAATGTTTTACTTTATCACTAAGCGGTAGCAATAGTCGTAAAAGCAATAGTTGGCGAGACGACAACGATGCTACGATGGAGATCAAGGTGTCGCGCCGGTGACGATGGTGATCATGACGGTGCTTCGGAGATGGAGATCACAAGCACAAGATGATGATGGCCATATCATATCACTTATATTGATTGCATGTGATGTTTATCTTTTATGCATCTTATCTTGCTTTGATTGACGGTAGCATTATAAGATGATCTCTCACTAAAATTTCAAGATAAAAGTGTTCTCCCTGAGTATGCACCGTTGCGAAAGTTCTTCGTGCTGAGACACCACGTGATGATCGGGTGTGATAGGCTCTACGTTCAAATACAACGGGTGCAAAACAGTTGCACACGCGGAATACTCAGGTTAAACTTGACGAGCCTAGCATATGCAGATATGGCCTCGGAACACGGAGACCGAAAGGTCGAGCGTGAATCATATAGTAGATATGATCAACATAGTGATGTTCACCATTGAAAACTACTCCATTTCACGTGATGATTGGTTATGGTTTAGTTGATTTGGATCACGTAATCACTTAGATGATTAGTGGGATGTCTATCTAAGTGGGAGTTCTTAAGTAATATGATTAATGGAACTTAAATTTATCATGAACTTAGTACCTGATAGTATCTTGCTTGTCTATGTTAATTGTAGATAGATGGCCCGTGTTGTTGTTCCGTTGAATTTTAATGCGTTCCTTGAGAAAGCAAAGTTGAAAGATGATGGTAGCAATTACACGGACTGGGTCCGTAACTTGAGGATTATCCTCATTGCTGCACAGAAGAATTACGTCCTGGAAGACCGCTGGGTGCCAGGCCTACTGCAAGAGCAACACCAGAAGTTATGAACGTCTGGCAGAGCAAAGATGATGACTACTCGATAGTTCAGTGTGCCATGCTTTACGGCTTAGAACCGGGTCTTCAACGACGTTTTCAACGTCATGGAGCATATGAGATGTTCCAGGAGTTGAAGTTAATATTTCAAGCAAATGCCCGGATTGAGAGATATGAAGTCTCCAATAAGTTCTACAGCTACAGGATGGAAGAGAATAGATCTGTCAGTGAGCATATACTCAAAATGTCTGGGTATAATAATCACTTGATTCAACTGGGAGTTAATCTTCCGGATGATAGCATCATTGACAGAATTCTTCAATCACTGCCACCAAGCTACAAGAGCTTCGTGATGAACTATAACATGCAAGGGATGAATAAGACAATTCCCGAGCTCTTCGCAATGCTAAAGGCAGCGGAGGTAGAAATCAAAAAGGAGCATCAAGTGTTGATGGTCAATAAGACCACTAGTTTCAAGAAAAAGGGCAAAGGGAAGAAGAAGGGGAACTTCAAGAAGAACAGCAAGCAAGTTGTTGTTCAGGAGAAGAAACCCAAGTCTGGACCTAAGCCTGAGACTGAGTGCTTCTACTGGAAGCAGACTGGTCACTGGAAGCGGAACTGCCCCAAGTATTTGGCAGATAAGAAGGATGGCAAGGTGAACAAAGGTATATGTGATATACATGTTATTGATGTGTACCTTACTAATTCTCGCAGTAGCACCTGGGTATTTGATACTGGTTCTGTTGCTAATATTTGCAACTCGAAACAGGGGCTACGGATTAAGCGAAGATTGGCTAAGGACGAGGTGACGATGCGCGTGGGAAATGGTTCCAAAGTCGATGTGATCGCGGTCGGCACGCTACCTCTACATCTACCTTTGGGATTAGTTTTAGACCTAAATAATTGTTATTTGGTGCCAGCGTTAAGCATGAACATTATATCTGGATCTTGTTTGATGCGAGACGGTTATTCATTTAAATCAGAGAACAATGGTTGTTCTATTTATATGGGTAATATCTTTTATGGTCATGCACCCTTGAAGAGTGGTCTATTTTTGTTGAATCTCGATAGTAGTGATACACATAATATTGAAGCCAAAAGATGCAGAGTTGATAATGATAGTGCAACTTATTTGTGGCACTGCCGTTTAGGTCATATTGGTGTAAAGCGCATGAAGAAACTCCATACTGATGGACTTCTGGAACCACTTGATTATGAATCACTTGGTACTTGCGAACCCTGCCTCATGGGCAAGATGACTAAAACACCGTTCTCCGGAACTATGGAGAGAGCAACATATTTGTTGGAAATCATACATACAGATGTATGTGGTCCAATGAATATTGAGGCTCGTGGCAGATATCATTATTTTCTCACCTTCACAGATGATTTGAGCAGATATGGGTATATCTACTTAATGAAACATAAGTCTGAAACATTTGAAAAGTTCAAAGAATTTCATAGTGAAGTTGAAAATCATCGTAACAAGAAAATAAAATTTCTACGATCTGATCGTGGAGGAGAATATTTGAGTTATGAGTTTGGTCTTCATTTGAAACAATGCGGAATAGTTTCGCAACTCACGCCACCCGGAACACCACAGCGTAATGGTGTGTCCGAACGTCGTAATCGTACTTTACTAGATATGGTGCGATCTATGATGTCTCTTACTGATTTACCGCTATCGTTTTGGGGTTATGCTTTAGAGACGGCTGCATTCACTCTAAATAGGGCACCATCGAAATCCGTTGAGACGACACCTTATGAACTATGGTTTGGCAAGAAACCAAAGTTGTCGTATCTTAAAGTTTGGGGTTGCGATGCTTATGTGAAGAAACTTCAACCTGATAAGCTCGAACCTAAATCGGAGAAATGTGTCTTCATAGGATACCCAAAGGAGACTTTTGGGTACACCTTCTATCACAGATCCGAAGGCAAGACATTCGTTGCTAAGAATGGATCCTTTCTAGAGAAGGAGTTTCTCTCGAAAGAAGTGAGTGGGAGGAAAGTAGAACTTGATGAGGTAACTGTACCTGCTCCCTTATTGGAAAGTAGATCATCACAGAAACCAGTTTCTGCGACACCTACACCAATTAGTGAGGAAGTTAATGATAATGATTATGAAACTTCAGATCAAGTTATTACTGAACCTCGTAGGTCAACCAGATTAAGATCCGCACCAGAGTGGTACGGTAATCCTGTTCTGGAGGTTATGTTACTAGACCATGACGAACCTATGAACTATGAAGAAGCGATGGTGAGCCCAGATTCCGCAAAATGGCTTGAGGCCATGAAATCCGAGATGGGATCCATGTATGAGAACAAAGTATGGACTTTGGTTGACTTGCCCGATGATTGGCAAGCCATTGAAAATAAATGGATCTTCAAGAAGAAGACTGACGCTGACGGTAATGTTACTGTCTATAAAGCTCGACTTGTTGCGAAAGGTTTCGACAAGTTCAAGGGATTGACTACGATGAGACCTTCTCACCCGTAGCGATGCTTAAGTCTGTCCGAATCATGTTAGCAATTGCCGGATTTTATGATTATGAAATTTGGCAAATGGATGTCAAAACTGCATTCCTGAATGGATTTCTGGAAGAAGAGTTGTATATGATGCAACCGGAAGGTTTTGTCGATCCAAAGGGAGCTAACAAAGTGTGCAAGCTCCAGCGATCCATTTATGGACTGGTGCAAGCCTCTCGGAGTTGGAATAAACGCTTTGATAGTGTGATCAAAGCATTTGGTTTTATACAGACTTTTGGAGAAGCCTGTATTTACAAGAAAGTGAGTGGGAGCTCAGTAGCATTTCTGATATTATATGTGGATGACATATTGCTAATTGGAAATGATATAGAATTTCTGGATAGCATAAAGGGATACTTGAATAAGAGTTTTTCAATGAAAGACCTCGGTGAAGCTGCATATATATTGGGCATCAAGATCTATAGAGATAGATCAAGACGCTTAATTGGACTTTCACAAAGCACATACCTTGACAAAGTTTTGAAGAAGTTCAAAATGGATCAAGCAAAGAAAGGGTTCTTGCCTGTATTACAAGGTGTGAGATTGAGTAAGACTCAATGCCCGACCACTGCAGAAGATAGAGAGAAGATGAAAGATGTTCCCTATGCTTCAGCCATAGGCTCTATCATGTATGCAATGCTGTGTACCAGACCTGATGTGTGCCTTGCTATAAGTTTAGCAGGGAGGTACCAAAGTAATCCAGGAGTGGATCACTGGACAGCGGTCAAGAACATCCTGAAATACCTGAAAAGGACTAAGGATATGTTTCTCGTTTATGGAGGTGACAAAGAGCTCATCGTAAATGGTTACGTTGATGCAAGCTTTGACACTGATCCGGACGATTCTAAATCGCAAACCGGATACGTGTTTACATTGAACGGTGGAGCTGTCAGTTGGTGCAGTTCTAAGCAAAGTGTCGTGGCGGGATCTACATGTGAAGCGGAGTACATAGCTTCTTCGGAAGCAGCAAATGAAGGGGTCTGGATGAAGGAGTTCATATCCAATCTAGGTGTCATACGTAGTGCATCGGGACCAATGAAAATCTTTTGTGACAATACTGGTGCAATTGCCTTAGCAAAGGAATCCAGATTTCACAAGAGAACCAAGCACATCAAAAGACGCTTCAATTCCATCCGGGATTTAGTCCAGGTGGGAGACAGAGAAATTTGCAAGATACATACGGATCTGAATGTTGCAGACCCGTTGACTAAGCCTCTTCCACGAGCAAAACATGATCAGCACCAAGACTCCATGGGTGTAAGAATCATTACTGTGTAATCTAGATTATTGACTCTAGTGCAAGTGGGAGACTGAAGGAAATATGCCCTAGAGGCTATAATAAAGTTATTATTTATTTCCTGATATCATGATAAATGTTTATTATTCATGCTAGAATTGTATTAACCGGAAACATAATACATGTGTGAATACATAGACAAACAGAGTGTCACTAGTATGCCTCTACTTGACTAGCTCGTTGATCAAAGATGGTTGTGTTTCCTAGCCATAGACATGAGTTGTCATTTGATTAACGAGATCACATCATTAGGAGAATGATGTGATTGACTTGACCCATTCCGTTAGCTTAGCACTCGATCGTTTAGTATGTTGCTATTGCTTTCTTCATGACTTATACATGTTCCTAAGACTATGAGATTATGCAACTCCCGTTTACCGGAGGAACACTTTGTGTGCTACCAAACGTCACAACGTAACTGGGTGATTATAAAGGTGCTCTACAGGTGTCTCCAAAGGTACTTGTTGGGTTGGCGTATTTCGAGATTAGGATTTGTCACTCCGATTGTCGGAGGGGTATCTCTGGGCCCACTCAGTAATACACATCACTATAAGCCTTGCAAGCATTGTGACTAATGAGTTAGTTGCGGGATGATGTATTACGGAACGAGTAAAGAGACTTGCCGGTAACGAGATTGAACTAGGTATCGAGATATCGACGATCGAATCTCGGGCAAGTAACATACCGATGACAAAGGGAACAACGTATGTTGTTATGCGGTCTGACCGATAAAGATCTTCGTAGAATATGTAGGAACCAATATGAGCATCCAGGTTCCGCTATTGGTTATTGACCGGAGAGGTGTCTCGGTCATGTCTACATAGTTCTCGAACCCGTAGGGTCCGCACGCTTAACGTTATGATGACAGTTATATTATGAGTTTATATGTTTTGATGTACCGAAGGTTGTTCGGAGTCCCGGATGTGATCACGGACATGACGAGGAGTCTCGAAATGGTCGAGACATAAAGATTGATATATTGGAAGCCTATGTTTGGACATCGAAAGTGTTCCGGGTGAAATCGGGATTTTTCCGGAGTACCGGGAGGTTACCGGAACCCCCCGGTAACTTAATGGGCCTTAGTGGGCCTAGGTGGAAGAGAGGAGAGGAGGCCAGGGCAGGGCCGCACGCCCCTCCCCCCCCCCAATCCGAATAGGACAAGGAGAGGGGGGCGGCGCCCCCCCCCCCTTTCCTTCCTCCCCTCCACCTCTTCCCCCTCTCTCTCCTAGTCCAACATGGAAAAGGGGGGAGTCCTACTCCTGGTAGGAGTAGGACTCCTCCTGGCGCGCCTCTCCCCTTGGCCGGCCGAACCCCCCCCCCCCCCTTGCTCCTTTATATACGGGGGCGGGGGCACCTCTAGACACACAATTTGATCATTGATCTCTTAGCCGTGTGCGGTGCCCCCCTCCACCATATTACACCTCGATAATATCGTAGCGGTGCTTAGGCGAAGCCCTGCGTCGGTAGAACATCGTCATTGTCACCACACCGTCGTGCTGACGAAACTCTCCCTCAACACTCGGCTGGATCGGAGTTCGTGGGACGTCATCGAGCTGAACGTGTGCTGAACTCGGAGGTGCCGTGCGTTCGGTACTTGATCGGTCGGATCGTGAAGACGTACGACTACATCAACCGCGTTGTGTTAACGCTTCCGCTTTCGGTCTACGAGGGTACGTGGACAACACTCTCCCCTCTCGTTGCTATGCATCACCATGATCTTGCGTGTGCGTAGGAAATTTTTTGAAATTACTACGTTCCCCAACAGGAAGCCCTCACAGCCGGTAAACCTTGGATGATGCGCCCCAGGTCAAGGTGAGTACACCGAATGAGAACCACCGAACTCTTATGGAAATCGGTGCAAAGGCCCGTGACCTCACCAAAGCCTCTCAGGATAGCTGCCAGGTTGTCAATCATTGTCCACATCTTTTTTCTTTTGCGTATCGCATAATTCCACGAATGTGTTAAGATGGGACGCGGCATCCTCATTAGGAGTACCGGAAAATTGATCTTTCATAACGAAATTCAGCAAAGCAGTATTAATTCACAAGTCTCCGCACTAGTGGCGGGAGGAGCAATCGGACTGCTAAGAAAATCATTGTTGTTGGTATTTGAGAAATCACACAACTTGGTGTTCTCTTGAGTCATTGTGACTACGCAACAAGATTGCACTCAAAAACAGATCCAGCAAGAAAACGATCAACGAAAAAGAGGGCGGATAAAACGGCAAATTTTTATGAAGTGGGGGAGAGGAAAACGAGAGGCAAATGGCGAATAATGTATATTGCGAGGAGATGAGATTTGTGATTAGGAACCTGGTATGTGTTGATGATGTCTCCCCGGCAACGGCGCCAGAAATTCCTTTTGATGTCTGCTAGAACTACGTCAGTATTTCCCCAAAGAGGAAGGGATGATGCAGCACAGCAACGGTATGTATTTCCCTCAGTGATGAGACCAAGGTTATTGAACCAGTAGGACAACCACGTAAACAACACCTGCAAACAAATAACAAATACTCGCAACCCGACGTATTAAAGGGGTTGTCAATCTCTTTCGGGCAACAACGCCAGAAATTGGCAAACGAGCGTGAGAGAGTAGTAATAATTTGATAGATCGAACACCAAATAAAATAAAGTGCAGCAAGGTATTTTTGTATTTTTGGTTTAATAGATGTGAAATAAAAGCAAAGGAAAATAGATCGCAAAGGCAATTAAAATAAAGAAGAGACCCGGGGGTCATAGGTTTCACTAGTGGCTTCTCTCGAGAAAAATAGCAAACGGTGGGTGAAACTGTTGGGCAATTGATAAAACTTCAAATAATCATGACGATATCCAGGCAATGATCATTATATAGGCATCATGTCCAAGATTACTAGACCGACTCCTGCCTGCATATACTACTATTACTCCACACATTGACCGCTATCCAGCGTGCATCTAGTGTATTAAGTTCATGGAAAAACGGAGTAATGCAATAACAATGATGACATGATGTAGACAAGATCTATTTATGTAGAAATAGACCCCATCGTTTTATCCTTAATAGCAATGATACATATGTGTCGGTTCCCTTTCTGTCACTGGGATCAAGCACCGTAAGATCGAACCCATCACAAAGCACCTCTTCCAATTGCAAGATAAATAGATCAAGTTGGCCAAACAAAACCCAAATATCGGAGAAGAAATACGAGGCTATAAGCAATCATGCATATAAGAGATCGAAGAAGACTCAAATAACTTTCATGGATAAAAATATAGATCTGATCATAAACTCAAAGTTCATCGGATCCCAATAAACACACCGCAAAAAAGAGTTACATGATATGGATCTCCAAGAGACCATTGTACTGAGAATCAAACGAGAGAGAGGAAGCCATCTAGCTACTAACTACGGACCCGTAGGTCTACAAAGAACTACTCACCCATCATCGGAGAGGCACCAATGGACATGATGAACCCCTCCGACATGGTGTCTAGATTGGATCTGGTGGTTCTGGAACTTGCGGCGGCTGGAATTGATTTTTGTCGACTCCCCTAGGGTTTCTGGAATATTGGGGTATTTATAGAGCAAAGAGTCGGTGCGGGAGGCCACCAAGGTGGGCACAACCCACCAGGGCACGCCTGGGCCCCCAGGCGCGCCCTGGTGTCTTGTGCTCACCTCGGGCTCCCTCTTCGGTACTTCTTTGGCCCAGTGGATGTCTTCTAGTCCAAAAATATCCACAAAAAGTTCCGCTGCGTTTGGACTCCGTTTGGTTCTGATTTCCTGCGATGTAAAAACATGCAAAAAACAGCAACTGACACTGGGCACTATGTCAATAGGTTAGTACCAAAAAATGATATAAAATGGCTATAAAATGATTGTAAAACATCCAAGAATGATAATATAACAACATGGAACAATCAAAAATTATAGATACGTTGGAGACGTATCAGCATCCCCAAGCTTAATTCCTGCTCGCCCTCGAGTAGGTAAATGATAAAAATAGAATTTTTGATGTGGAATGCTGCCTAACATGTTCATCACATATTCTTTTCTTTGTAGCATGGACATTTGGACTTTTATATGGTCAAAGCAATAGTCTAGTTTTGACATGAGACTTAAATACTCAAGCATATCAACAAGCAACCATGTCTTTCAAAATATCAACGCTAAAATAAGTTGTCCCTAGCCCATCATGCTCAATCATTGATCCATTCATGAAACACACTTGCATATTAGCTACACCCAATGCTCAAGTACGATCATAGTGCCCCTTAGTTGGTGCTTTATAAGAGAATATGGAGACTCAAATTAAAAATAAAAATTGCATAAAGTAAAATAAAGGCCCTTCGCAGGGAAGTAGGGATTTGTAGAGGTACAAGAGCTCAAAGCAAAAAAGATAGAGATAAAAACATTTTGGGAGGCATACTTTTCCCACCAACAAAAATGACTTAGAGTTCCCCACACTTTCCATGCTAAATATATCATAGGACGTTCCCAAACAGAAAATAAAGTTTATTCCTTTTTCCACCATACTTTCACTTTCCATGGCTAACTATATCCACGGGTGCCCTCCATACCAACCCTTTCCAAGGAATTTATTATTTGACAACATAAAGTAAATTCATTTTTTTCATTCGGGAATGGGCATCCTAAAACCTTTGACTTACTCTCGTGCAATGACAAGTGAATAAACACTCATCGTGAGAATAACACATCTAGCATGGAAAATATCGGCCACCCCTCACCGCCTCGCGAGCGGTACGAGCACACAAAAGAAAATTTTGTTTTGAAAATTAGAGATGGCACATACAAATTTGCTTAGAACGGCAAAACAATACCGCATACAGGTAGATATAGTGGACTCATGTGGCAAAACTGGTTTAAAGGATTTTGGATGCACAAGTAGTGATCATACTTAGTGCAAAATGAGGGCTAGCAAAAGATTGAGAAGCGACCAACCAAGAAATGAAAAATCTCATAAGCGAGCATTGAGCATAATTAACATCGAATAATGCAACACAAGTAGGATGTAATTTCATTGCATAACTATTGACTTTCGTGCTTGCATAGGGAATCACAAACCTTAACACCAATATTCTTACTAAAGCATAATTACTCATCAACATGACTCACATATCCCATCATCATATCCCAAAACTATTACAAGGAATCAAGTTTATTTTGTCCAATGGTCTTCATGAAAGTTTTTGTTATATCCTTCTTGGATATCTATCACTTTGGGACTAATTTTCACGGGTTGCTTTTGATAAGCTCAAACAAATACAAGTGAAGATCATGAGCATAAAATTTCTTTCCCTCAAATTAATTTAAGTGAAGCAAGAGAGAATTTCTTGAAAATTTTACTAACTCTCAAATAAATCTAAGTGAAGCATGAGAGCATTTCTTCAAAAATAACAAAGCACACCGTGCTCAAAAAGATATAAGCGAAGCACTAGAGCAATTCCATAGCTCATAAAGATTTAAGTGAAGCATAGAGAGCAATTCTAACAAGTCATGGCATAATTTTGGCTCTCTCAAATAGGTGTGTCCAGCAAGGATTCAGGACTCAAAACAAAAGCAAAACAAGCAAAGACTCATATCATACAAGACGCTCCAAGAAAAACTCATAGTATGTGATGAATAAAAATATAGTTCCGAGTAAAATACTGATGGTTGTTAGAAGAAAGAGGGGATGCCACTCGGGCATCCCCAATCTTAGTTGCTTGCTTCTCTTTGGATAATAGCTTGGGATGCCATGGGCATCCCCAAGCTTAGGCTCTTCTTACTCCTTATTCCTTCATCCATTGTAACATCACCCAAAACTTGAAAACTTCAATCACACAAAACTCAACAAAACCTTCGTGAGATCCGTTAGTATAAGAAAACAAATCACTACTATAAGTATTGTAGCAAACCAAATCGTATTTTATTCTTGCATTATATGTATTGTATTCCAACTTTTCTATGGCAAAAATTCTTCAAAGAAAACCATAGAGTCATTAAAACAAGCACATCACGCAAAGAAAACAGAATCTGTCAAAAAACAGAACAGTCTGTAACAATCTGAAAACTTCGAATACTTCTATAACTCAAAAAATTCCAAAAAATTAGGACAACGTAGGCAATTTGTATATCAATCTTGTGTTAAAAATTCAGAGCAAAAGCACGTTTCTATGATTTATGAAAATTATTGTTCTAAGCGCAAAAGTTCCTGTTTTTAAACAAGATCAAATTAACTATCACTCAACATGATCCTAAAGGCTTAGCTTGGCACAAACACTAACTAAAACATGAAAAACACAATCATAACAGTAGCATAATTGTGCAAAGACTCAAGAATAGAAAGCAAAAGGCAAAATAAATTTTATTCATTGTGTTGCCTCCCAACAAGCGCTATCGTTTTATGCCCCTAGCTAGGCATAAAGCGAGGATCTACGTATTGTCATCTTTGGTTCTAGATCCATAAGATGCCCTCATGATTGATTCATATGGTGGCCTAATTCTTGTTCTAGGGAAGTGTTCCATACCCTTTCTTAGTGTAAATTGAAACTTAATATTTCCTTCTTTCATATCAATCACGGCATCAATAGTACGTAAAAGCGGTCTACCAAGAATAATAGGACAAGACGGATTGCAATCAATATCAAGAAAAATAAAATCTATGGGCACATAATTCCTATTTTCAAGAATAAGAACATCATTAATTCTTCCCATAGGCTTTTTAAATAGTAGAATCCGCCAAGTGCAAATATAAAGAACATTCTTCTATATCGGTAAGACCAAGCACATCACATAAAGATTTCGGAACTGTAGAAACACTAGCACCCAAGTCACATAAAGCAAAATGCTCATAATTTTTAATCTTCACTTTGATAGTAGGTTCCCACTCATCATGCAATTTTCTAGGAATCAAAACTTCTAATTCCAACTTTTCCTCCAAAGCTTTCATCAAAGCATCGACAATATGTTTAGTAAAAGCTTTATTTTGTTCATAAGCATGGGGTGAATTTATCATGGATTGCAACAAAGAAATACAATCAATCAAAGATCAAATATCATAATTAAAGTCTTTGTAATCCAAAAGAGTGGGCACATCACTAGTTAAAGTCTTGACCTCTTCAAACCCACTTTTATCAATTTCCTCAACAAGATTTTCACCCTATGAATTATTTGGACGCCTTCTAGCTAAATTTGACTCTTCTCCAGTCCCTTTATTATCAATCTCAAATTTACCAAACAAACAATCAATAGAAGAAACACCAATCATTTTAAGATCTTCATCACTTTTGTGAAAGCAATCACTAGAAAACGCTTTTTCTAAAAATTCTCTTCCAGCTCTAAGCATAGCGGTTCTTTTCTTGCTTTCATCCATAGAAACATAAAGAGCTTTAATTGATTCCTCAACCTTAGGCACAAAAAATTTCATCTTGAGATTTTCTACATCATGAGAAATTCTATCAATACTTCTAGACATATCATCAATCTTACTCAACTTTTCTTCTATCGTAGCATTGAAAACTCTTTGAGTATTGATAAATTCTTTAATATTGTTCTCAAGATCAGAGGTGTTCCTATTATTATTATAAGAAGGATTACTATAGGAATTACCATAATTATTAGAGGAATTACTAGGAAAAGGCCTAGGATTAAAATTACCTCTATATATAAGCATTGTTATTGAAATTGTTTCGCGAGATAAAATTCACATCTATGGCATCACTATTTTGCTCAATCAAAGTAGACAAAGGCACATCATTAAAATCAATAGGAGCACTTTTATTAGCAACCAATTTCATAAGAGCATCAAGTTATTCACTCAAAGAAAAAAATTCTTCAACCGAATTAACTTTTTTACTAGTAGGAGCTCTTTCGGTATGCCATTGTGAATAATTTGCCATGATATTATCAAGTAATTTGGTGGCTTCACCAAAAGTAATTTCCATAAAAGTATCACCCGCGGTGGAATCTAAAAGATTACGAGAAACAAAATTCAACCCCGCATAAATTTTTTGTATGATCATCCAAAGATTTAACCCATGAGTTGGGCAATTCCTTAGGATCAATTTCATCCTTTCCCAAGATTGCGCAACATGCTCATGTTCAAGTTGCTTAAAATTCATGATCTGGGTTCTAAGGGAAATAATTTTCGCAGCCGGAAAATACTTAGCAATAAAAGCATGTTTGCACTTATTCCAAGAATCGATACTATTGCGAGGCAAAGAAGAAAACCAAATTTTTGCATGATCTCGCAAAGAAAACGGAAATAATTTCAACTTCACAACATCATTGTCCACATCTTTTTTCTTTTGCATATCGCATAATTCCACGAATGTGTTAAGATGGGACGCGGCATCCTCATTAGGAGTACCGGAAAATTGATCTTTCATAACGAGATTCAGCAAAGCAGTATTAATATCACAAGTCTTCGCACTAGCGGCGGGAGGAGCAATCGGAGTGCTAAGAAAATCATTGTTGTTGGTATTTGAGAAATCACACAACTTGGTGTTCTCTTGAGTCATTGTGACTACGCAACAAGATTGCACTCAAAAACAGATCCGGCAAGAAAACGGCGAACAAAAAGATGGCGAATAAAACGGCAATTTTTTGTGAAGTGGGGGAGAGGAAAACGAGAGGCAAATGGCAAATAATGTAAATTGCGAGGAGATGAGATTTGTGATTAGGAACCTGGTATGTGTTGATGATGTCTCCCCGGCAACGGCGCCAGAAATTCCTTTTGATGTCTGCTAGAACTACGTCGGTATTTCCCCAAAGAGGAAGGGATGATGCAGCACAGCAACGGTAGGTATTTCCCTCAGTGATAAGACCAAGGTTATCGAACCAGTAGAAGAACCACGCAACACCACGTAAACAGCACCTGCACACAAATAACAAATACTCGCAACCCGACTATTGAAGGGGTTGTCAATCCCTTTCGGGCAACGGCGCCAGAAATTGGCAAACAGACGTGAGAGAGTTGTAATAATTTGATAGATCGAACGCCAAATAAAATAAAGTGCAGCAAGGTATTTTTGTATTTTTGGTTTAATAGATCTGAAAAAAAAGCAAAGGCAAATAGATCGCAAAGGCAAATAAAATAAGACCCGATGGCCGTAGGTTTCACTAGTGGCTTCTCTCAAGAAAAATAGCAAACGGTAGGTGAAACTGTTGGGCAATTGATAAAACTTCAAATAATCATGACGATATCCAGGCAATGATCATTATGTAGGCATCACGTCCAAGATTAGTAGACCGACTCCTGCCTGCATGTACTACTATTACTCCACACATCGACCGCTATCCAACATGCACCTAGTGTATTAAGTTCATGGAAAACGGAGTAATGCAATAAGAACGATGACATGATGTAGACAATATCTATTTATGTATAAATAGACCACCATCGTTTTATCCTTAACATCAATGATACATATGTGTCGGTTCCCTTTCTGTCACTGGGATCAAGCACCGTAAGACCGAACCCATCACAAAGCACCTCTTCCCATTGCAAGATAAATATATCAAGTTGGCCAAACAAAACCCAAATATCGGAGAAGAAATACGGGGCTATAAGCAATCATGCATATAAGAGATCAAAGAAGACTCAAATAACTTTCATGGATAAAAAGATAGATCTGATCATAAACTCAAAGTTCATCGGATCCCAACAAAGACACCGCAAAAAAGAGTTACATCATATGGATCTCCAAGAGACCATTGTATTGAGAATCAAATGAGATAGAGGAATCCATCTAGCTACTAACTACGGACCCGTAGGTCTACAAAGAACTACTCACGCATCATCGGAGAGGCACCAATTGTTGGGGAACGCAGTAATTTCAAAAAAAGTTCTACGTACACGCAAGATCATGGTGATGCATAGCAACAAGAGGGGGGAGTGTTGTCCATGTACCCTCGTAGACCGTAAGCGGAAGCGTTATGACAACGCGGTTGATGTAGTCGTATGTCTTCGCGGTCGACCGATCCTAGTACCGAAAGTACGGCACCTCTGCGATCTGCACACGTTCGGCTCGGTGACGTCCCACGAACTCACGATCCAGCAGAGTGTCGAGGGAGAGCTTCGTCAGCACGATGGCATGATGACAGTGATGATGAAGCTACCGACGCAGGGCTTCGCCTAAGCACTACGACGATATGACCAAGGTGGGTTATGGTGGAGGGGGCACCACACACGGCTAAGAGATCAATGATCAACTTATGTCTCAAAGGGGTGCCCCCCTCCTCCGTATATAAAGGAGTGGAGGGAAGGGGGAGGGTCGGCCCTCCTATGGCGCGCCCCAAGGGAGTCCTACTCCCAGTGGGAGTAGGATTCCCCCCTTCCCTAGTCGGATTAGCAAAGGAAGGAAGGGGGAGAGAGGGGAAAGGAAAGGGGGGGCGGCCCCCCACCGAATTCGGATTGGGCTTGGGGGGCGCCCCCTCCTAGGCTTCCCTCTCCTCTCTCCCACTATGGCCCAATAAGGCCCATATACTTCCCGGGGGGTTCCGGTAACCTCCCGGTACTTCGGTATTTGCCCGAACTCACCCGGAACCATTCCGGCGTCCAAACATAGTCATCCAATATATCGATCTTTATGTCTCGACCATTTCGAGACTCCTCATCATGTCCGTGATCACATCCGGGACTCCAAAAAACCTTCGGAACGCATAAAATCATAATACCGATCGTCACCAAACGTTAAGCATGCGGACCCTACGAGTTCGAGAACTATGTAGACATGACTGAGACACGTCTCCGGTCAATAACCAATAGCGGAACCTGGATGTTCATATTGGCTCCTACATATTCTATGAAGATCTTTATCGGTCAAACCGCATAACAACATACGTTGTTCCCTTTGTCATCGGTATGTTACTTGCCCGAGATTCGATCGTCGGTATCTCAATACCTAGTTCAATCTCGTTACCGGCAGGTCTCTTTACTCGTTCCGTAATGCATCATCCCGCAACTAACTCATTAGTCACATTGCTTGCAAGGCTTATAGTGATGTGCATTACCAAGAGGGCCCAGAGATACCTCTCCGACACTCGGAGTGACAAATCCTAATCTCGATCTATGCCAACTCAACAAGTACCATTGGAGACACCTATAGAGCACCTTTATAATCACCCAGTTACGTTGTGATGTTTGGTAGCACACAAAGTGTTCCTCTGGTATTCGGGAGTTGCATAATCTCATAGTCATAGGAACATGTATAGGTCATGAAGAAAGCAATATCAATATACTAAACGATTAAGTGCTTAGCTAACGGAATGGGTCAAGTCAATCACATCATTCTCTAATGATGTGATCCCGTCAATCAAATGACAACTCATGTCTATGGCTAGGGAACTTAACCATCTTTGATTCAACGAGCTAGTCAAATAGAGGCATACTAGTGACACTCTGTTTGTCTATGTATTCACACATGTACTAAGTTTTCGGTTAATACAATTCTAGCATGAATAATAAACATTTATCATGATATAAGGAAATATAAATAACAACTTTATTATTGCCTCTAGGGCATATTTCCTTCACCAATGGACATGATGAACCCCTCCGAGATGGTGTCTAGATTGGATCTGGTGGTTCTGGAACTTGCGGCGGCTGGAATTGATTTTCGTTCTCCCCTAGGGTTTCTGGAATATTGGGGTATTTTTAGAGCAAAGAGTCGGTGCGGGAGGCCACCGAGGTGGGCACAACCCACCAGGGCACGCTTGGGCCCCCAGGCATACCCTAGTGTCTTGTGCTCACCTCGGGCTCCCTCTTCGGTACTTCTTTGGCCCACTGGATGTCTTATGGTCCAAAAAAATCCACAAAAAGTTTCGCTGCCTTTGGACTCTGTTTGGTACTGATTTCCTGTGATGTAAAAAACATGCAAAAAATAGCAACTGGCATTGGGCACTATGTCAATAGGTTAGTACCAAAAAATGATATAAAATGGCTATAAAATGATTGTAAAACATCCAAGAATGATAATATAACAGTTTGGAACAATCAAAAATTATAGATACGTTGGAGACATATCAGTCCCCTGGCCGTAGCCCACAGCCGTGCTTGATGGGGGTGCCGGCCACCCCATTTAGCAGGACTCTCGAAGAGGAGGTGCACCACAGAGCCGCAATCCAATCTCCAAATTTGCTTGGGAACCCTCTCCTCTCGAGGAGCTCTAGCAGGTACTCACATCTGACCGAGTCAAAAGCCTTACGGATATCAAGCTTGAACAGAAGGGAGGGGGTCTTCCTCTTATGGAGGCGGCGAGCAAGATTGCGGGCATACATGAAGTTATCATGGATGCTTCTCGTTTTGATGAATTATGCTAGCGAAGCCCCCAAGATCCCCGATGCGAAACTGAATTTTCATTTGTTGGAAGGATACAACTAGACACAGCGTCCTGCGAAATATAATGCACTAGACTAGACACAATATAATGTACTGTACGTGCCATGTCTGGGTGGTTTTATATGCTACTGCTTGAATCCAGGATCCCTAAAAAAAGCCCTTTGATTTGAAATCAAATTTGTGCTAGTGGTAACTCCACACCTTTAACACTATGTTTGATCAAAACCTTGTGGGAAGTTGAAGTCGGCCTAATGGTACTGGTAGGTCATCAGAGAATGGTTTGGTGAAAGAGGAGGATGAGCCGGTGATGTTCGTTCAGTTTGAGGAAATGTTCCGTCAACTACGTTTCATGCTTTTTTTAGTTCTCTTAGGGTTTGTGTCCTACTTAAGGAGACGAGACAATGTCAAGTCTTAGAAGATGGAATAATTTTCTCCCCACCTAGTCCTCATCCCGATGGTGTTTTGTAGCATCGTCGCAGGGGGTGTGGAGGTTTGTCTCCGGCGGATCTCACAGGATTCGGTCGGCGTTGGTCTTCGGTGGATCTATATGGATCTTGTCTTTGTTCATTTGTGTTCATGTGTCTATAGGTTGGATCCTGAGAACGGAGCGTACCTCAGTTGGCAAGGCACGGGAGTTCGCAGCTAGCCCATCAGAGTTCGAGTCTCGGCTCGAGCGCTTGGTGATCACGGAGTTTTCTTCTATAAAAAATGCCAACAGGCTAGTCTAGCCCGGGTTGGTCTCGTTTTTTTATAGGTTGGATCCTTCTGATTTACGCTTCTCTTCATCGGCGGCGGTTGTTGTTCTGGTGCGCTGGTGCTATGGGGCCTTAGCTCCCGCCGTCTTCACCCTAGTGCTTGTAGTCGTCGCTAGTTGGTCTACGGATCTGAATGTATTATTTTTTTACTTATGGTATTCTTTGTACTACCTTGGCAGTTGATGAATAGATCGGAAGTTTTCTCGCAAAAAAAACTACGAGGCGTCTGTCGTGACTTCATCAATCTCAAGATATGATTTCGGCTCAGTGTCTCAGAGGTGCTCATAAAGGTAGGGTCTGCGTGCGTGCGATCACATGAATGAATGTATGTGTGTGTAATTGTGGGCATCTGCTGTGTTAAAAAAAGATTTGAAAGATTATCGGCCCGCAATTCCTATAATCTAGGACATCTCGATTATCTTTTATGCTAGTACATGTGAACTTGTTTGTAATAATGGCTATGCACTTCTATGTTTGAACCTGTATGTTTTTTTAGCTTCTGAACCTGTATGGTCGTTGAGAGATATTTGACCAGTATACTTATCTGTACTTTCCCTAAAAAAAACTTATATGTACTTGTTAATTTATGGCAACATTTTAAGTAGGGACCCCTTTTAAGTAATAATTGATAAATATGTAACCACATGATGAACCAATTATTTATGTACTAGATGAACCAGTTTACTTGTTAATTTATAGGCAATCAGAATTCATCACTACCGTGGGAAGTTGGCACTGGGCTATTCATTGCATCAGTGTTCTTTTTTTTAATATTTGACAGTGCACTGCAACTTTCCCTTCCAAACACTGTTGAAGGACCAATTTTCTTTACACAGCCAAAACAAACAAGATTTGATATTTCCGAAGTATGGAGCTATTAAAGCATCTATAACCGGATGGCCCAAACCCGTCTCAAATACCTAGGCGGACGGCTCGGTCACTGACCGGCACAAAAGTTTGATTCAGACGGGTGACTCAAACGGGCCTCGAACGCCCATGCTGACCAGCACCCCTCATATCCAGCCCAAATATGAGACGGATATGGGGGCGTCCGGACGCGTCCGCCACGTTGGACCCGGTCCATGCTGGCCCAGCTGGGCCCACATATATTTCTCTCCATCCGTTTGCCGGATCAAACCCTAACCACTTCACTCCACTCCCCTCCGCCACCCAAGCTCCTTTCTGGCCTTCTCCGGCATGGCGGGCAGTGGATCTGAGTCCTTCACGAGGAGGAGATGGTCGTCCGGCTTGCGCTCCGCCGCTCCCGGGAGGAGGCCCGTGCGAGGCAGGGCTCGGACTCCTTTCGTCGGGAATTCACTGCGTCCGCCCAAATGGCGCATGGATCCAGCGCTAGGTGTGCTATCACTGCCTCACCGGAGGCGGTGTCGTCCGTCAGGCGTCCGAACGCAGTGACGGGCGCGCAACCCCTCCATTGGCGCGCCGTGCCATGGACGCACCATGGGCGTTGTCCAAAGCAAACATGGCACAACGTGCCTACTGTGCGAGGCAGTGGGCGCGCGAGGCAGCGACAACCCTCATGGCGGTGGATGTCGGCGAGGCGGAGTCGCATTCTCCGACACCACGTATGGAGCAGTCTGCTACCTCTTGAGCTTGCGTTGGTTTTTCCCTTGAAGAGGAAAGGGTGATGCAGCAAAGTAGAGTAAGTATTTCTCTCAGTTTTGAGAACCAAGGTATCAATCCAGTAGGAGACAACGCACAAGTCACCGAATAACTGCACAAACAAACACCAACTTGCACCCAACGCGATAAAGGGGTTGTCAATCCCTTCACGGTTATTTGCAAATTGAGATCTGATAGAGATGGATAAACGGTAAAGTAATATTTTTTGGTATTTTTGGGGTTTATGGAATGGAAAGTAAAAGATTGCAAAGGAAGTAAATAGGAAACTAAAATTGTAGATCGAAAACTTATATGATGGAAAGTAGACCCGGGGGCCATAGGTTTCACTAGAGGCTTCTCTCAAGATAGAAAATATTACGGTGGGTGAACAAATTACTACCGAGCAATTGATAGAAAAGCGCAAAGTTAGGACGATATCTAAGGCAATGATCATGAATATAGGCAACACGTCCGTATCAAGTAGACTGACTCCTGCCTGCATCTACTACTATTACTCCACACATCGACCGACTCCTGCCTGCATCTAGAGTATTAAGTTCATGCAGAACAGAGTAACGTATTAAGTAAGATGACATGATGTAGAGGAATAAACTCAAGCAATATGATGTAAACCCCATCTTTTTATCCTCGATGGCAACAATACAATACGTGCCTTGCTGCCCCTACTGTCACTGGGAAATGACACCGCAAGATTGAAACCAAAGCTAAGCACTTCTCCCATTGCAAGAAAAACCAATCTAGTTGGCCAAACCAAATCGATAGTCCGAAGAGACTTGCAAAGATATCAAATCATGCATATAAGAATTCAGAGAAGATTCAAATAATATTCATAGATAAACTGATCATAAATCCACAATTCATCGGATCTCGGCAAACACACCGCAAAAAAGTATTACATCGAATAGATCTCCAAGAACATCGAGGAAAACATGGTATTGAGAATCAAAGAGAGAGAAGAAGCCATCTAGCTACTAGCTATGGACCCGTAGGTCTGTGGTAAACTACTCATGCTTCATCGGAGAGGCAATGGTGTTGATGTAGAAGCCCTCCATGATTGATTCCCCCTTTGGAAGGACGCCGGAAAAGGCCCCTAGATGGGATCTCACGGGTACAGAAGGTTGCGGCGGCGGAAAAGTAGTTTTGTGGCTCTCCTCATAGGTTTTGGAATATTTGAGAATATATAGGCGGAAGAAATAGGTCGGTGGAGTCACGAGGGGCCCACAAGGGTGGGGGCACGCCCTACCCCCTGGGCGCGCACTCCGTCCTTGTGGCCGTCTCGTGGCTTTCCTGACGTGTACTCTAAGTCCTCTAGATATTTTCTGGTCCAAGAAAAATCATCGCGAAAGTTTCATTCCGTTTGGACTCCGTTTGATATTCTTTTTCTGTGAAACTCTAAAACAAGGAAAAAATCAGGAACTGGCACTAGGCTTTAGGTTAATAGGTTAGTCCCAAAAATAATATAAAATAGAATATAATGCATATAAAACATCCAAAACAGATAATATAATAGCATGGAACAATAAAAAATTATAGATACATTAGAGACATATCACAGTCCGGGCGCCACAATCGCATCGTGGTGGATGTCGCCGGCTCGTCCCAGGACGGATCCATCATTGATCTAACGTCCGGGTTCCGGGCTCCGATGAGGAAGAGTAGGGCATGGGAGACAACGGCTCCTTGAGTCTTGTGAGCTGACTCGTGTCCCATACTCTACTCTACCTTGCAGGCGACCGAACTAGCACTCTTGGGAGCGTAGTCGGCCGCCGGACATAGGCGCGGCGGAGCCAGACGAGCTCCACTTAAATATCGGTTCACGTTGCACGTAATAATATCAAATTGACGTTTCTACTCTGAAATACCCGATTGTAGAATCAAATATTTAAGACGTGACTAGCCACTGTCCGCGGACACGTTCAGACGCGTCCACGGACATTTGAGGGGTCAGATTTGTCTATATCCTCTTAGAGCAACTCCAAGGGGGCGACCCATTTCGTCCGCCCACGTCCATTTGGGTCGGCGCGAACAAAAACGCCGGCCCAGAGCGCCGACCCATTCCCAAAATTCATCCGCATCACGTCCGTGCAGACCCATTTCCGGCCCAAAATTGCACCCAAAATGCATCGGCGCGGACGCGACGTGGACGAGCTGCGCATCCCCTTCATGTCCCCCGCGGTCCCACTTGTCGGCCACCCAACTACCACCCATGTCTTATTAAAATGCCAGCACCTAACTCGGGGCCCGCCTGGCGGCGTGTGGAAGGTCCGCGTGAAGGAAATATGCCCTAGAGGCAATAATAAAGTATTATTTATTTCCTTATATCAAGATAAATGTTTATTATTCATGCTAGAATTGTATTAACCGGAAACATAATACATGTGTGAATACATAGACAAACAGAATGTCACTAGTATGCCTCTACTTGACTAGCTCGTTAATCAAAGATGGTTATGTTTCCTAGCCATAGACATGAGTTGTCATTTGATTAACGGGATCACCTCATTAGGAGAATGACGTGATTGACTTGACCCATTCCGTTAGCTTAGCACTCGATCGTTTAGTATGTTGCTATTGCTTTCTTCATGACTTATACATGTTCCTATGACTATGAGATTATGCAACTCCTGTTTACCGGAGGAACACTTTGTGTGCTACCAAACGTCACAACGTAACTGGGTGATTATAAAGGTGCTCTACAGGTGTCTCCAAAGGTACTTGTTGGGTTGGCGTATTTCGAGATTAGGATTTGTAACTCCGATTGTTGGAGAGGTATCTCTGGGCCCACTCGGTAATGCACATCACTATAAGCCTTGCAAGCATTGTGACTAATGAGTTAGTTGCGGGATGATGTATTACGGAACGAGTAAAGAGACTTGCCGGTAACGAGATTGAACTAGGTATCGAGATACCGACGATCGAATCTCGGGCAAGTAACATACCGATGACAAAGGGAACAACGTATGTTGTTATGCGGTCTGACCGATAAAGATCTTCGTAGAATATGTAGGAACCAATATGAGCATCCAGGTTCCGCTATTGGTTATTGACCGGAGAGGTGTCTCGGTCATGTCTACATAGTTCTCGAACCCGTAGGGTCCGCACGCTTAACGTTACGATGACAGTTATATTATGAGTTTATATGTTTTGATGTACCGAAGGTTGTTCGGAGTCCCGGATGTGATCACGGACATGACGAGGAGTCTCGAAATGGTCGAGACATAAAGATTGATATATTGGAAGCCTATGTTTGGACATCGGAAGTGTTCGGGTCAAATCGGGATTTTTCCGAATTACGGGGAGGTTACCGGAACCCCCCGGTAACTTAATGGGCCTTAGTGGGCCTAGGTGGAAGAGAGGAGAGGAGGCCAGGGCAGGGCCGCGCCCCCCTTCCCCCCCCCCAGTCCGAATAGGACAAGGAGAGGGGGCGGCGCCCCCCCCTTCCTTCCTCCCCTCCACCTCTTCCCCATTCCACTCCTAGTCCAACATGGAAAATGGGGGGGAGTCCTACTCCCGGTAGGAGTAGGACTCCTCCTGGCGCGCACACCTCCTAGGCCGGCGGCCTCCTCCTTGCACCTTTATATACGGGGGTAGGGGGGCACCTCTAGGCACACAATTGATCAACGATCTTTTAGCCGTGTGCGGTGCCCCCTCCACCATATTACACCTCGATAATATCATAGCGGAGCTTAGGCGAAGCCCTGCATCGGTAGAACATCATCATCGTCACCACGCCGTCGTGCTAACGAAACTCTCCCTCAACACTCGGCTGGATCGGAGTTCGAGGGGCGTCATCGAGCTGAACGTGTGCTGAACTCGGAGGTGCCGTGCGTTCGGTACTTGATCGGTCGGATCGTGAAGACGTACGACTACATCAACCGCGTTGTGTTAACGCTTCCGCTTTCGGTCTACGAGGGTACGTGGACAACACTCTCCCCTCTCGTTGCTATGCATCACCATGATCTTGCGTGTGCGTAGGAATTTTTTTGAAATTACTACGTTCCCCAACAGTGGCATCCGAGCCTGGTTTTATGCGTTGATGCTATGCACGAGTAGAACACAAGTGAGTTGTGGGCGATATAAGTCATACTGCTTACTAGCATGTCATACTTTGGTTCGGCGGTATTGTGAGATGAAGCGGCCCGGACCGACATTACGCGTACGCTTACGCGAGACTGGTTTCACCGTTGCGAGCACTCGTTGCTTAAAGGTGACTGGCGGGTGTCTGTCTCTCTCACTTTAGTTGAACCAAGTGTGGCTACGCCCGGTCCTTGCGAAGGTTAAAACAACACCAACCTGACAAACTATCGTTGTGGTTTTGATGCGTAGGTAAGAACGGTTCTTGCTAAGCCCGTAGCAGCCACGTAAAACTTGCAACAACAAAGTAGAGGACGTCTAACTTGTTTTTGCAGGGCATGTTGTGATGTGATATGGTCAAGACATGATGCTATATTTTATTGTATGAGATGATCATGTTTTATGACCGAGTTATCGGCAACTGGCAGGAGCCATATGGTTGTCGCTTTATTGTATGCAATGCAATCGCCATGTAATTGTTTTACTTTATCACTAAGCGGTAGCGATAGTCGTAAAAGCAATAGTTGGCGAGACGACAACGATGCTACGATGGAGATCAAGGTGTCGGGCCGGTGACGATGGTGATCATGACGGTGCTTCGGAGATGGAGACCACAAGCACAAGATGATGATGGCCATATCATATCACTTATATTGATTGCATGTGATGTTAATCTTTTATGCATCTTATCTTGCTTTGATTGACGGTAGCATTATAAGATGATCTCTCACTAAAATTTCAAGATAAAAGTGTTCTCCCTGAGTATGCACCGTTGCGAAAGTTCTTCGTGCTGAGACACCACGTGATGATCGGGTGTGATAGGCTCTACGTTCAAATACAACGGGTGCAAAACAGTTGCACACGCGGAATACTCAGGTTAAACTTGACGAGCCTAGCATATGCAGATATGGCCTCGGAACACGGAGACCGAAAGGTCGAGCGTGAATCATATAGTAGATATGATCAACATGGTGATGTCCACCATTGAAACTACTCCATCTCACGTGATGATCGGACATTGTTTAGTTGATTTGGATCACGTAATCACTTAGATGATTAGAGGGATGTCTATCTAAGTGGGAGTTCCTAAGTAATATGATTAATAGAACTTAAATTTATCATGAACTTAGTACCTGATAGTATCTTGCTTGTCTATGTTAATTGTAGATAAATGGCCCGTGCTGTTGTTCCGTTGAATTTTAATGCGTTCCTTGAGAAAGCAAAGTTGAAAGATGATGGTAGCAATTACACGGACTGGGTACGTAACTTGAGGATTATCCTCATTGCTGCACAGAAGAATTACGTCCTGGAAGCACCGCTGGGTGCCAGGCCTACTCCAAGAGCAACACCAGAAGTTATGAACGTCTGGCAGAGCAAAGATGATGACTACTCGATAGTTCAGTGTGCCATGCTTTACGGCTTAGAATCAGGTCTTCAACGACGTTTTGAACGTCATGGAGCATATGAGATGTTCCAGGAGTTGAAGTTAATATTTCAAGCAAATGCCCGGATTGAGAGATATGAAGTCTCCAATAAGTTCTACAGCTGCAAGATGGAAGAGAATAGTTCTGTTAGTGAGCATATACTCAAAATGTCTGGGTATAATAATCACTTGATTCAACTGGGAGTTAATCTTTCGGATGATAGCGTCATTGACAGAATTCTTCAATCACTGCCACCAAGCTACAAGAGCTTCGTGATGAACTATAACATGCAAGGGATGAATAAGACAATTCCCGAGCTCTTCGCAATGCTAAAGGCAGCGGAGGTAGAAATCAAAAAGGAGCATCAAGTGTTGATGGTCAGTAAGACCACTAGTTTCAAGAAAAAGGGCAAAGGGAAGAAGAAGGGGAACTTCAAGAAGAACAGCAAGCAAGTTGCTGTTCAGGAGAAGAAACCCAAGTCTGGACCTAAGCCTGAAACTGAGTGCTTCTACTGCAAGCAGACTGGTCACTGGAAGCGGAACTGCCCCAAGTATTTGGCGGATAAGAAGGATGGCAAAGTTAACAAAGGTATATGTGATATACATGTTATTGATGTATACCTTACTAATGCTCGCAGTAGCACCTGGGTATTTGATACTGGTTCTGTTGCTAATATTTGCAACTCGAAACAGGGGCTACGGATTAAGCGAAGATTGGCTAAGGACGAGGTGACGATGCGCGTGGGAAATGGTTCCAAAGACGATGTGATCGCGGTCGGCACGCTGCCTCTACATCTACCTTCGGGATTAGTTTTAGACCAAAATAATTGTTATTTGGTGCCAGCGTTGAGCATGAACATTATATCTGGATCTTGTTTAATGCGAGACGGTTATTCATTTAAATCAGAGAATAATGGTTGTTCTATTTATATGAATAATATCTTTTATGGTCATGCACCCTTGAAGAGTGGTCTATTTTTAATGAATCTCGATAGTAGTGACACACATATTCATAAGGTTGAAGCCAAAAGATGCAGAGTTGATAATGACACTGCAACTTATTTGTGGCACTGCCGTTTAGGTCATATCAGTGTAAAGCGCATGAAGAAACTCCATACTGATGGACTTTTGGAATCACTTGATTATGAATCACTTGGTACTTGCGAACCGTGCCTCATGGGCAAGATGACTAAAACACCGTTCTCTGGAACTATGGAGAGAGCAACAGATTTATTGGAAATCATACATATAGATGTATGTGGTCCGATGAATATTGAGGCTCGTGGCGGATATCGTTATTTTCTCACCTTCACAGATGATTTGAGCAGATATGGGTATATCTACTTAATGAAACATAAGTCTGAAACATTTGAAAAGTTCAAAGAATTTCATAATGAAGTTGAAAATCATCGTAACAAGAAAATAAAATTTCTATGATCTGATCGTGGAGGAGAATATTAGAGTTACGAGTTTGGCCTACATTTGAAACAATGCAGAATAGTTTCGCAACTCACGCCACCCGGAAGACCACAGCGTAATGGTGTGTCCGAACGTCGTAATCGTACTTTACTAGATATGGTGCGATCTATGATGTCTCTTACTGATTTACCGCTATCGTTTTGGGGTTATGCTTTAGAGACGGTTGCATTCGCTCTAAATAGGGCACCATCAAAATCCGTTGAAACGACACCTTATGAACTATGGTTTGGCAAGAAACCAAAGTTGTCGTATCTTAAAGTTTGGGGTTGCGATGCTTATGTGAAGAAACTTCAAGCTGATAAGCTCGAACCTAAATCAGAGAAATGTGTCTTCATAGGATACCCAAAGGAGACTGTTGCGTACACCTTCTATCACAAATCCGAAGGCAAGATATCCGTTGCTAAGAATGGATCCTTTCTAGAGAAGGAGTTTCTCTCGAAAGAAGTGAGTGAGAGGAAAGTAGAACTTGATGAGGTAACTGTACCTGCTCCCTTATTGGAAAGTAGATCATCACAGAAACCAGTTTCTGCGACACCTACGCCAATTAGTGGGAAGTTAATGATAATAATCATGAAACTTCAGATCAAGTTATTACTGAACCTCGCAGGTCAACCAGATTAAGATCCGCACCAGTGTGGTATGGTAATCCTATTCTGGAGGTTATGTTACTAGACCATGACGAACCTACGAACTATGAAGAAGCGATGGCGAGCCCAGATTCCGCAAAATGGCTTGAGGCCATGAAATCCGAGATGGGATCCATGTATGAGAACAAAGTATGGACTTTGGTTGACTTGCCCGATGATCGGCAAGCCATTGAAAATAAATGGATCTTCAAGAAGAAGACTGACGCAGACGGTAATGTTACTGTCTATAAAGCTCGACTTGTTGCAAAAGGTTTTCGACAAGTTCAAGGGATTGACTACGATGAGACCTTCTCACCCGTAGCGATGCTTAAGTCTGCCTGAATCATGTTAGCAATTTCCGCATTTTATGATTATGAAATTTGGCAAATGGATGTCAAAACTGCATTCCTGAATGGATTTCTGGAAGAAGAGTTGTATATGATGCAACCGGAAGGTTTTGTCGATCCAAAGGGAGCTAACAAAGGGTGCAAGCTCCAGCGATCCATTTATGGACTGGTGCAAGCCTCTCGGAGTTGGAATAAACACTTTGATAGTGTGATCAAAGCATTTGGTTTTATACAGACTTTTGGAGAAGCCTGTATTTACAAGAAAGTGAGTGGGAGCTCAGTAGCATTTCTGATATTATATGCGGATGACATATTGCTGATTGGAAATGATATAGAATTTCTGGATAGCATAAAGGGATACTTGAATAAGAGTTTTTCAATGAAAGACCTCGGTGAAGCTACATACATATTAGGCATTAAGATCTATAGAGATAGATCAAGACGCTTAATTGGACTTTCACAAAGCACATATCTTGACAAAGTTTTGAAGAAGTTCAAATTGGATCAAGCAAAGAAAGGGTTCTTGCATGTACTACAAGGTGTGAGATTGAGTAAGACTCAATGCCCGACCACTGCAGAAGATAGAGAGAAGATGAAAGATGTTCCCTATGCTTCAGCCATAGGCTCTATCATGTATGCAATGCTGTGTACCAGACCTGATGTGTGCCTTGCTATAAGTTTAGCAGGGAGGTACCAAAGTAATCCAGGAGTGGATCACTGGACAGCGGTCAAGAACATCCTGAAATACCTGAAAAGGACTAAGGATATGTTTCTCGTTTATGGAGGTGACAAAGAGCTCATCGTAAGTGGTTACGTTGATGCAAGCTTTGACACTGATCCAGACGATTCTAAATCGCAAACCGGATACGTATTTACATTGAACGGTGGAGCTGTCAGTTGGTGCAGTTCTAAGCAAAGTGTCGTGGCGGGGTCTACGTGTGAAGCGGAGTACATAGCTGCTTCGGAAGCAGCAAATGAAGGAGTCTGGATGAAGGAGTTCATATCCGATCTAGGTGTCATACCTAGTGCATCGGGACCAATGAAAATCTTTTGTGACAATACTGGTGCAATTGCCTTAGCAAAGGAATCCAGATTTCACAAGAGAACCAAGCACATCAAAAGACGCTTCAATTCCATCCGGGATTTAGTCCAGGTGGGAGACATAGAAATTTGCAAGATACATACGGATCTGAATGTTGCAGACCCGTTGACTAAGCCTCTTCCACGAGCAAAACATGATCAGCACCAAGACTCCATGGGTGTAAGAATCATTACTGTGTAATCTAGATTATTGACTCTAGTGCAAGTGGGAGACTGAAGGAAATATGCCCTAGAGGCAATAATAGAGTATTATTTATTTCCTTATATCATGATAAATGTTTATTATTCATGCTAGAATTGTATTAACCGGAAACATAATACATGTGTGAATACATAGACAAACAGAGTGTCACTAGTATGCCTCTACTTGACTAGCTCGTTAATCAAACATGGTTATGTTTCCTAGCCATAGACATGAGTTGTCATTTGATTAACGGGATCACCTCATTAGGAGAATGACGTGATTGACTTGACCCATTCCGTTAGCTTAGCACTCGATCGTTTAGTATGTTGCTATTGCTTTCTTCATGACTTATACATGTTCCTATGACTATGAGATTATGCAACTCCCGTTTACCGGAGGAACACTTTGTGTGCTACCAAACGTCACAACGTAACTGGGTGATTATAAAGGTGCTCTACAGGTGTCTCCAAAGGTACTTGTTGGGTTGGCATATTTCGAGATTACAATTTGTCACTCCGATTGTCGGAGAGGTATCTCTGGGCCCACTCGGTAATGCACATCACTATAAGCCTTGCAAGCATTGTGACTAATGAGTTGGTTGCGGGATGATGTATTACGGAACGAGTAAAGAGACTTGCCGGTAACAAGATTGAACTAGGTATCGAGATACCGACGGTCGAATCTCGGGCAAGTAACATACCGATGACAAAGGGAACAACGTATGTTGTTATGCGGTCTGACCGATAAAGATCTTCGTAGAATATGTAGGAACCAATATGAGCATCCAGGTTCCACTATTGGTTATTGACCGGAGAGGTGTCTCGGTCATGTATACATAGTTCTCGAACCCGTAGGGTCCGCACGCTTAACGTTACGATGATAGTTATATTATGAGTTTATATGTTTTGATGTACCGAAGGTTGTTCGGAGTCCCGGATGTGATCAAGGACATGACGAGGAGTCTCGAAATGGTCAAAACATAAAGATTGATATATTGGAAGCCTACGTTTGGACATCGGAAGTGTTCCGGGTGAAATCGGGATTTTTCCGGAGTACCGGGAGGTTACCGGAACCCCCCGGTAACTTAATGGGCCTTAGTGGGCCTAGGTGGAAGAGAGGAGAGGAGGCCAGGGCAGGGCCGTGCCCCCCTTCCCCCCCCCCCCCAGTCCGAATAGGACAAGGAGAGGGGGCGGCGCCCCCCCTTCCTTCCTCCCCTCCACCTCTTCCCCATTCCACTCCTAGTCCAACATGGAAAAGGGGGGAGTCCTACTCCCGGTAGGAGTAGGACTCCTCCTGCCGCGCCACACCTCCTAGGCCAGCGGCCTCCGCCTTGCACCTTTATATACGGGGGCAGGGGGCACCTCTAGCCACACAATTGATCAACGATCTTTTAGCCGTGTGCGATGCCCCCCTCACCATATTACACCTCGATAATATCGTAGCGGAGCTTAGGCGAAGCCCTGCGTTGGTAGAACATCATCATCGTCACCACGCCGTCGTGCTGACGAAACTCTCCCTCAACATTCGGCTGGATCGGAGTTCGAGGGGCGTCATCGAGCTGAACGTGTGCTGAACTCGGAGGTGCCGTGCGTTCGGTACTTGATCGGTCGGATCGTGAAGACGTACGACTACATCAACCGCGTTGTGTTAACGCTTCCGCTTTCGGTCTACGAGGGTACGTGGACAACACTCTCCCCTCTTGTTGCTATGCATCACCATGATCTTGCGTGTGCGTAGGAATTTTTTTGAAATTACTACGTTCCCCAACACCGCGAGCCCGTCCTTTTTTAATGGAAGCGTGCGGCGGGGCCGGCCTCATTCACTTCCAACAGCTGTCCACATCTGGCCACACCATGCTCCCTCGGCGGCGACCAGGAACCCTAGCAAGCGCAAACCACCATGGGGTTTTTCAGTAGCAAGGGGAGGGGGAGCTGACCCCCGGTGCGAGCTCTTCCCGCGGCTCGCCGACTCTTCTAGCGCTACCTCCTAGACGCGGCTCGCCACTGTAGCGGCAGCGTCTGTACATACCAGTCCACCACGCGCGGTGGCACTGGCAGTACCACCGGCTACTTCAGTATCTGGATGTCAACCTGCCCCATGGCTCGCATCTGGATTCACAGCGGATCCCTATTCCGGCAGTGCCACGCACGCCGCAGGCGCACGCCAAGGAGGTTTGCCGACGTCGCGAGGCCCTCACTCCAGAGCAGCGGAGGATGCGTGCCTACGCGCCAGACTCTCCCAACTGGGAGCGTTGGTTCACGCTAGAGCACAAGGAGGAGCGCCGCCAGGGCGTCCCCGTCGACCACGACCTTCCTCCACCGCCGCCTGAGGTTCTGCCTCACGAGTAGGACAAAGAGGCGGCGTACCAAGCCGCCCTCGAGCAAGCCCTGCACCACGCGCTGGAGGCGAGCATGATCGAGGAGGAGGCTGTTGGAAATATGCCCTAGAGGCAATAATAAAATGGTTATTATTGTATTTCCTTGTTCATGATAATTGTCTATTGTTCATGCTATAATTGTATTAACTGGAAACCATAATACATGTGTGAATACATAGACCACAACATGTCCCTAGTAAGCCTCTAGTTGACTAGCTCGTTGATCAATAGATGGTTATGGTTTCCTGACCATGGACATTGGATGTCATTGATAACGGGATCACATCATTAGGAGAATGATGTGATGGACAAGACCCAATCCTAAGCATAGCACAAGATCGTGTAGTTCGTTTGCTAAGAGCTTTTCTAATGTCAAGTATCGTTTCCTTATACCATGAGATTGTGCAACTCCCGGATACCGTAGGAATGCTTTGGGTGTACCAAACGTCACAACGTAACTGGGTGGCTATAAAGGTGCACTACAGGTATCTCCGAAAGTGTCTGTTGGGTTGGCACGAATCGAGAGTGGGATTTGTCACTCCGTATGACGGAGAGGTATCTCTGGGCCCACTCGGTAATGCATCATCATAATGAGCTCAATGTGACTAAGGAGTTAGCCACGGGATCATGCGTTACGGAACGAGTAAAGAGACTTGCCGGTAACAAGATTGAACGAGGTATTGGGATACCGACGATCGAATCTCGGGCAAGCAACATGCCGATAGACAAAGGGAATTGTATACGGGATTGATTGAATCCCCGACATCGTGGTTCATCCGATGAGATCATCGTGGAACATGTGGGAGCCAATATGGGTATCCAGATCCCGCTATTGGTTATTGGCCGGAGAGGTATCTCGATCATGTCTGCATGGTTCCCGAACCCGTAGGGTCTACACAGTTAAGGTTCGGTGACGCTAGAGTTGCTATGGGAAATAGTATGTGGTTACCGAAGGTTGTTCGGAGTCCCGGATGAGATCCCGGACATCACGAGGAGTTCCGGAATGGTCCGGCGGTGAAGATCGATATATTGGACGAAGGGTATTGGAGTCCGGAAGTGTTCCGGGGGTACCAGGCTATGCCCAGCATGACCGAAAGGTGTTTCGGTAGCCCCGGCAAGTGTTGGAGGGCCTCATGGGCCAAAGGGGAAGGGGCAAACCAGTCCACTAAGGGGTGGTGCGCCCCCCCCACACCCTTTCCCACGTTACTTGGGGAGGTGGGGCGCCTCCACCTGGCTTGGGAGGCAAGCCTCCACCTGCTTGGCTTGGGGGGCAAGTCTCCCTAGGATTTTCCCTAGGGAGATCCAATCTGCTTGGCCGCCGCCCCCTAGGGGAAACCCTAGGGCGCCTCCCCCGCTCCCCTTGCCCCTATATATAGTGGAGGGGTGGGAGGGCAGCCGCACCTCTTCCCTGGCGTAGCCCTCTCCTCCTCCTCCTCCGTAGTGCTTAGCAAAGCTCTGCCGGAGAACCACGAGCTCCATTGCCACCATGCCGTCGTGCTGCTGGAGTTCTCCCTCAACTTCTCCTCTCCCCTAGCTGGATCAAGAAGGAGGAGACGTCCCCGTGCTGTACGTGTGTTGAACGCGGAGGCACCATCCGTTCGGCACTAGATCGGATCTTCCGCGATTTGAATCGCCGCGAGTACGACCCCATCAACCGCGTTCTTGTAACGCTTCCGCTTAGCGATCTTCAAGGGTATGAAGATGCACTCCCTCTCTCTCGTTACTAGCATCTCCTAGATTGATCTTGGTGACATGTAGGAAAATTTTGAATTATTACTACGTTCCCCAACAGTGGTATCAGAGCCAGGTTTATGCGTAGATTCTATGCACGAGTAGAACACAAAGTAGTTGTGGGCGATGATTTGTCCAATTTGCTTGCCGTTACTAGTCTTATCTTGATTCGGCGGCATTGTGGGATGAAGCGGCCCGAACCGACCTTACACGTACACTTACGTGAGACAGGTTCCACCGACTGACATGCACTTGATGCATAAGGTGGCTAGCGGGTGTCTGTCTCTCCCACTTTAGTCGGATCGGATTCGATGAAGAGGGTCCTTATGAAGGGTAAATAGCAATTGGCATATCACCGTTGTGGCTTTTGCGTAGGTAAGAAACGTTCTTGCTAGAAACCCATAGCAGCCACGTAAAACATGCAACAACAATTAGAGGACGTCTAACTTGTTTTTGCAGGGTATGCTATGTGCTGTGATATGACCAAAAGGATGTGATGAATTATATATATGTGATGTATGAGATTGAACATGTTCTTGTAATAGGAATCACGACTTGCATGTCGATGAGTATGACAACCGGCAGGAGCCATAGGAGTTGTCTTAATTTATTAATGACCTGCGTGTCAATGAAAAACGCCATGTAATTACTTTACTTTATTGCTAACCGTTAGCCATAGTAGTAGAAGTAATAGTTGGCGAGACAACTTCATGAAGACACGATGATGGAGATCATGGTGTCATGCCGGTGACGAAGGTGATCATGCCGCGCCTCGAAGATGGAGATCAAAAGGCGCAAGATGATATTGGCCATATCATGTCACTTTATGATTTGCATGTGATATTTGTCATGTTTACATCTTATTTGCTTAGAACGACGGTAGCATAAATAAGATGATCCCTCACTAAAATTTCAAGAGATGTGTTCCCCCTAACTGTGCACCGTTGCGAAGGTTCGTTGTTTTGAAGCACCACGTGATGATCGGGTGTGATAGATTCTAACGTTCGCATACAACGGGTGTAAGCCAGATTTACACATGCGAAACACTTAGGTTGACTTGACGAGCCTAGCATGTACAGACATGGCCTCGGAACACAAGAGACCGAAAGGTCGAACATGAGTCGTATAGTAGATACGATCAACATGGAGATGTTCACCGATGATGACTAGTCCGTCTCACGTGATGATCGGACACGGCCTAGTTGACTCGGATCATGTATCACTTAGATGACTAGAGGGATGTCTATCTAAGTGGGAGTTTATTAAATAATTTGATTAGATGAACTTAATTATCATGAACATAGTCAAAAGGTCTTTGCAAATTATGTCGTAGCTTACGCTTTAGTTCTACTAAGATATGTTCCTGGAGAAAATTTAGTTCAAAGTTGATAGTAGCAATTATGCGGACTGGGTCCGTAAACTGAGGATTGTCCTCATTGCTGCACAGAAGGCTTATGTCCTTAATGCACCGCTCGGTGTGCTGAACCTCGAGCGTCGTTTGTGGATGTTGCGAACATCTGACATACACGTTTTGATGACTACGTGATAGTTCAGTGCGTAATGTTAAACTGTTTAGAATTGAGGCACCGAAGACATTTTGAAACGTCGCGGAACATATGAGATGTTCCAAGAGCTGAAATTGGGATTTTAGGCTCGTGCCCACGTCAAGAGGTGTGAGACCTCCGACAAGTTTCTTAAGCCTGCAAACTAAGGGAGAAAAGCTCAACCGTTGAGCATGTGCTGTAGCGACCAGACCTCAAATGGCCTGTGCTGCTGTGCACCAGTGTCATCCCTGGATCAGTAATGCTGACACGCACAGTACAAATGGAGGATTTATAACAGAGTAGCAATCACACACTTATTACATCGAATATCTCCGAAGAGATTAAGTATGATAAACATGGCTTAAGGCCATCTAAAACGATAACAGCGGAAGACTTGGAAGATAAGTGAGTCCATCAACTCCAGCGGCATCACTGAGTATAAGACCACGACCTAAGGCACCTTACTCGTCGTCTGAAAAGTCTGCAACATGAAACGTTGCAGCCCGAAAACGGGTCAGCACATAGAATATGCTGGCAATGTAACACATAGAGAGTAATGAACAACAATAATGCTATACTACATGCATATTTGGCTGGTGGAAAGCTCTATGGTTACATTTTTGCGAAAAGCCAATTTTATCCTACTGCAAAGGAATAAATTTTATTTAACTATCATGGTGGTTGTGAAACATTGAGATGGTTGACAGCATCTCAATCCCAAAAAAAAGTCATCAATAACCCAACAAAATTAATTAGAAGTAACATAGTGTTGAGATTCACATGATAATCCAAGTACTAGATACTCAAGTTGTCCATAACCGGGGACACGGCTAATCATGATCAGTTTGTACACTCTGCAGAGGTTTGTGCACTTTTCCCACAAGACTCGATCTCCTCCGTTGGATTACTCGCACTACATGGTGTTTGAGTAACGGATGACCGAGACACAGTCTTTCAGAAGTGTTTGCACCTTACGTATGGGTAGACCGTTACACCTACTTTCCCCTACATCTGCTAGTCTACCACTGTAAGAGTTCACACAACTTAGTCAACTATGCTAGAGCCCATAATAGCTTGCGGCTGCACACGGAAGTTTCTAGCATGAAAAATCTCATGATCCCTTTGAACCTGGGTGGCGGTCCAAAGAAAAACAGGCAATCCTGGAATACCCAGGTACCTCAATCCACCCAGATGTGAGTTTAAGTTGCCACCTTAAGTTGAACCATTATTAAACACTCACATCTGTCATGAATATCACTCAAACCCAATCCACGTCTACGAGCATAGCATGGCAATAATAAAAGCAACGTAGAAGTAACTCCCAAGGGTTTGATAGAAAACAGGTAATAGGTACTACCTCAACTACTTCCCAATACCCACAGTTTATTAGATCCTAATCATGCAATGTGTTTGAAGGTAACAGATCTAATGCAATAAAACTGGGTATGAACGGGGTATGATCAAAGTGTTACTTGCCTTGCTGATGATCCGCAAAACCTAGCGATTCGAAGTAACAAGCGGCACACTCCGGGTACTCTATCGCAAACAAACAAGCATACAATCAGTACTCAACTAATGCACAGGTAAAACTCGAATGAAAGATCCAACCAGAAAGTTCAACTTAAGAACTCCGGTTTGCAAAAAGAATCAACTCGAAATAAGCAACGAAAGTCAAACGGCGGAAGAAAGAAACTTCGTTTGCTAATCTGGATCTAGGTCAAATTTTACTGTAGCAAAAACTTGTTTGAGTAGGTTAAACGGAAAGAGAATTTCGAGACGAAACTCTAGGCGCTTGAATCGCCTGATTCCGATAAACGAGCGAGAAGTTAAACAGAAACGAAGATTCGATCAGAAATCGAATCTGAGATAATCGCAGAAAAATCCGACGAAAAAGAAAAACAGACGAACAGTTAAAGAACGGACGTTCGTTAACAGAGAAAAACCGACGAACGCGTTCGTTAAAACGAACGGTTCGGTGAACGCTCGTAAAATAAGAAAACCGAAAAAAAACCGATCTAGGGTTTTTTTTTTTTAAAC